>NW_013673087.1:23777-35357 GCF_000517525.1 Limulus polyphemus | reverse complement strand
TTTTTTTTTTTTTTTTTTTTTCTTAGTTTTTTTTTTTTTTTTTTTTACAAGAGAAGATTTTAGCAGTATACCTGACCCTAACCATTTTGTAGGAAATGTTGAAATTGGCCTGAATTTTGTAGATATTAATCCCTGTAATAATAGAAAGATTGAGAGATTAGGGATAGCTAAATCCCCAGAACTGGACTGTTTTAGATTTCCCCAGTGTTTTAAAGGAGGTTGCAGTTCAGATATGTGAGCTTCTTTCTTTCCTTTTTGGTAGGTCAACAGAGCGTGGGCAGGTGCCTGAGAATTGAAGAGTTGCTTATGTTACTCCTTCTTTCAAAGTGGTTTAGAAGGAGTTACCCTGCCAGTTAGTGATTTTTCTATAATGGATAAAATTCTAGAGAGTCTAATAAAAGATGTACAAAATCATTTAATGAAATATGATATCATATACAAAAACTAAATGCATTTTGCAAAAAAAAATCTTGCTTAGCAAGCTTACCAACCTTTTTTTTTCAAGGACATTACTTTTCTCAGACTATGGAGAGGTAATAGACATGGTGCATTATTTTCAAAAAGCTTTTGATAAAATGGCACACAAAAGATCAATTAAGAAAATCATATTGATAGAATTTGGGGAAAGACTAGTTAATTGAAATGTGGGATAGTTGGAGGGGAGAAAGTAAAGACTGTTGTTAATGGAGTCCAATCAAACTGGACCCTTGTTACAAGTAAAGTGCCTTGGGGAGTCAGTGCTTGCATCTTTGCTTTTTCTTATTTACATTTATGATAATGATATAGATATAATTAGTAAACTAGTCAATTTTGCTGATGACATTAAAATCACTGGTATTTGTAGTTATATTGAGGATGTTGAAGTACAGTAATATAGAGTGCAGAATGATTTGGATCAATTGGTTAATGACTTTTAATTAGAGTAAGTGCAAGAAAAAGAATTTTGGTTATGGTTCATCCATGTCAAAGCAATCATTCACATTGAAAAAACATTGACATATCACAGACATTTTTATTCTTCCAAATAATCATACTTGCTGGTTACTTGTTTTCATTTCAATTTCCTGCAAATAGTGGGAAATGTTTTAAAGACTTTTTAAAAATAGACATTAGAATTTATAAGTCTGTTTATTTTTTTTTATCTTTGCAACACAAAATTTTCAAATCCAGATTTGGATTGATATCTCCCTACTTCTGAAATATCACTATATGTAGATAACAAATGAATTGAACTTATTACATATTGAATGTTATGTATTTCACATCCTTAATCAGCACTTGTCAACAACTGCAAACAGCACAAAAAGGGAATATTCCAGCAGCTCTCTCATATTTCTATGATCCTTCCTACACTTCATTGCTAAATATCTTAAAAACTTCATCTAAGATTTTACTTTAAGTACAGGTTCTTAAGAACCTGGAACCTGAGTCTTTCTTGCACAGATTTCTGAGTTAGTATGCAAAAGTTGCATCATATGAGTACATCTATACACAGAGATTTTGATTTCTGCAAGTGAAAACAATGCTTTAATTTTTTTAGGCTTCTAATACTGTTAATGACTTTAGAGTAATCTCTGGTGTCAAACACGTTTATCCTTTGTGTTAAGCCCTTGTAAAGAGTAGTTAAGCTAGTAGATGTCGTGTGACAAAGTTATGCTGAGTAGACATCAGAGTAACTAAAAGGGCCTTTACTTCAGAATTATGAATGGTGTTTTTCACATAATCTAAAAAAAAGTATCGTTGCACATTGCATTTATATATGTGTGTGTATTGTGATATTAGGCAATTGAACTCATCTGAAATTTTGGTTAGAATATAGTCAAAATGTTTGAATTACCATTGCTCAAATTTTCTTGTATTTAATATACATGGTAATGTCACAATCTACAGTTCTTCTAAAACAAAGAACTTTCTACAGTTTTTTCTGGTAAAGTCTTACAAATATCATCCTTACACTTAAACGTGTGAAGTCTCTTATGTAAAACCTATTGTAGTTCATAGTCAGGGTACAGGTTGGCTTTTCTTCATATAAGTTACTTTTTACTTTATAATTGGGTGATTTTTTTATTATCTAAATGTTTCTAGGGTCAAGGTTTCATGTTTTTAAGTACGAACAATGGGTTTGTGTCTGGAGAGCTAGAGGTGAATAATATCATCATCATTTGGCTGCATTTCAGATGACCATAAACCTTCTCCACTCTTTTCTGTCCTGGTCCAAGGCTGTTATATGCTCAACATACCACCTTAGTGTAGCTAGTGTATGTAGGATGCTGTCTATTGGTCTTTTGTTGTAAGTGAATAAGTACAAGGTATACAACTTTGTTGGTCAGATGAGATGGAAATCTGTTACTGTAATGACAATAGATGGTTCTTCCTGCAACTTGTCAATGCTGAATGCTATGTGGTAGTTACCAAACTTTGCACACCTCAGGAAGTACCAATAGCCTAGGCAGGTGAGGGCCTGAGTAGGGTAGTGGGGGAGGGGGCCTTCATGAAAGAAATGCCATCAAAAAGTGGATGAATTAATTCACTGAATTGAACAATGGCATTGACAAATCCACTTTGAGTACAGTTTAGTTATATATATGATCACCCAGTTGTGTCTTCAGACTGCAGTATAAGATTATCTGTAAAAAAAAAAATAATAATAAAATGAAGAATAATATACTTATTGTAACATGACTGAATATGACTATATCTGTGGTGGTTCAGGGATATAGTGCAGAGAAGTGTAGTTATAAAGGAACATAAAATTCTCACTGTTCTTTTGAGTAGTGCAATTACTAAATGATAAATTTATGTTTATGTAGAGCTAAACCCAGTTATGTATTCTTCTTACAGGTGGATTTCTATCAGATTTTTGGTCTGATGCAGGATAATGTTTGCATTCACACTGCCAGGATTGAGATTTACTGCCTTGAACAAGAAGTTATAGAGATCAGTCATTGGTCAATAAGAATTCCTTATCTAAATCCCATGCCACATATCTTGATAATGTATTGACTGAGAAGCAAGAAAAGATCTCTCATAACATTGGCCACACACTGATTGGAAGCAGGCCTCACAAATCAGAAATTCTGCCAATGCTGAAGGGCCTTGTTACTGAATGTCTTTTTTTTCAAATGTGTGTCTTTCAGATAAGTGAATTCAGTCAGACCCTAACTCTTACCACATTTAATATGAGATTACTGATGCTCCTAGGGTTTCAATAAGTGATGGTGATGTGTATTATCAATGAAACTGATATATCCTGTGAATAAAATCTAGATTATTTTGGAGGAATATTATAATAAATGCACCATATACAATGTACCAAAAATGTTTCACTTTATTAAGTTCTTCAACTGTGTGTTAATGGCTTTCAAGTATTTCAATGCATAGATTACAAAAAATGTTATAAAATTTAAAAAATTCATTATATTTACAAAAAAGGAAAATTATTTTTCTATACTAAAAAAAGCCTGAAAAGATCAAAATTTAAATTCAAGCTATAAAACTTTGGGAGAAAATGTCTGTGAAAAGAGATGTACAGGGTTTTATGTTAAAGTCCATAAGGTAAGGAATGTTATTATACTATTCTACTGATCTATATACTTATCCACACAATCATAACCCCCCTTTTATTAAAGCTTCTACATATGAACCTAAGGATTTGAATAGCCTTAACCCGATGACTACCGGCTACTAACTAATACAAAATGGAAAGAGATTTACAAAACAGAGGACCCGAAAGAAATATTGAACCTGACCTATCAAAGCTGTTCTAAAGGGTAAGCCAAATCCATAGACAGTCAGAAACACTATTATAACATGAAGGTCAAGGGTCAATATTTCAAGATTGGACAGAAGGTTTTAGTTCTGTTACCTACAGACAACAACAAACTCACCTAGCAGTGCAAAGGATCTTTCACAGTACAGGAAGTGGTAAGCAAATGCACTATAATGTGAAAGTCAATGGAACAACCATGTCTACCATACCAATCTGTTGAAGAGGTAATTAAACAATATTTGCATGCTTTGCTAAAATTTTTGAATAAAAATGGGTATATATATAGAATGTTGGGAATTGTGTATCCAGAGCTCTTAATAGCAGCAACATCAAATCAGAGTGAACTAAGGTAATTTGCATACATATTTTTATAAGTATTTTATTAGCTTAGGTGCTTAAAAAAATTCAACCCTTTATTTTATACTGTTTTTTTTATCACAATACTTTGACTTGACAGCAACAGTTAAAAGATAAAAATTGTATCATTTTCATGATTAAGTCTGTATAATCACCTAAATTACTAATTTATTTATTTTTACTAGATACTAATGTAATAATCTAACAACTTTACAGATAAAAATAGTAACCACAGTAAACTGGAGGACTGACAATAAGTTTATTGTTTGATTAAGAATGAAATTTTGATTTGACTGGATTGAAGAAGAGAGACTGAATACAATGTTGAATACAGTAAAACCTATCTTTAGTCAAAGCAATACAGACCAAAATAATTTGTGCATGAAATGTCATACAGTGGTTATAGATGACAGGAAGAGAAGTTTGAATTCCCAATTATTTCAAAGAGATTCTGTTGTAGATTGAATGTAAAAATGGACATAAACTTTTTCTATTTTTCAGGCTTGAAATTGGTTTACTTCTATGTAACAATGTAAAATTCAAATCATTTATAGAACAAGTTGAAAATACTATTTTGTCAAAATTGCTGTCAATTTTTTATCACTACTGGAAAATTGCTATTCCAAATGGTCTGTCTTGGAGAAATTCCAAAAGAGAGCCATTTCTTTTTTTATGTGTGTATGTGTGATTTCAACCACAGCTCTAGTGGTATTTCATTATTATGTCAGTTAGACTGGCCACTTTTAGTTTCATAACAAAATGCACATATCTTCTGTTATTACTCATGTTGAGGTAATGGAAGAGTTAATTCATGTTGTTAGTTTTATATAATGAAACTTTCAGTTTTTGCCATTTCCTCTGTAATAAACTTGTGATAGAATTTAAAACATTTCCATTCTTAACGTTATAGACAAGAACTTTCTTTCTTATTATCTTGGCAATGATTCATTTTAATAGTTTTCTTCCTTCCTAGATTCAGTATCTACTGATCATCGAGTACTAATATTTAATTTTATCTCACTTGTTTACATTAAGAAATATTTGCAATATTTTCATAGTCAAGGACAGAGAGGAATCATAGTGCATTATACTTCATTTAGATTTGTCAGCAAGGCTGTTACCAGTAACTCTGTGGATATTTTGAACAATTTGATTTAATATAATTGACCCTTTTTAAATATCTGCACATAAATACATTCTCTCAAGTAATTTTGTATCTCTGTCATAGAACAAATTAGAAAAAGTAATAGATAACACAGTATTATGTAAAGGTGACATGTTTAGCATTTATAGATTTCTCATTTCACCATTGAGAATTTAGTATTTCTGCCATTGAGAGTGAATGTAGTATTCATCGCCTATTTTCCTGTACATTTTATATCAATGGAGATCTGCATACTTCAATTTTAATAAAGGTGGTGTTATTTTGGAAAATATGGTGAAAGATGGTCACATCATCACATTCCAAACAGCTTATGTGTACCCAGTTTCTGAAACCTAAAATAAAATAAAGTTACTAAGGAGAATGTTATTGTGATCCAAAATATTCTCAAAATCTTAGTAAGTATAAAAATCTTGCTTCTAAGGTACAGAGACTTTAAAAGAATGTGATTCTGAAGAATGAAGAATATTCTGGGAATATTTGCTGTGTATGAGGATTTTGTATCTGTTACAGTTTTCCTTAATATATGAATTGTGGATTTTGCAAAAAATAAAAAAGTTGAATTTGTTTGTGGACTTATGGCTGAGCTAGGCTGGTTTTGGATAATTCTTTTCTTCATCAATAAAAACCAAACAACAGGGTCTTTTCTTGTGGTTAACTGTGGTCCATTTGTAATGTTCTTTACTCACTACAAGTGGCCTATTCTAATATAGGTAATGTTATACACTTACCAGATGCCAATTGTGGCAGGAACAAATCTTTATATAATTAGTGTGTGTTGTTAATATTATAAAATTTTCTTTTATAACAAATGCTAGATTGTGTAATTTTATCTACAGAGAGAAATACCTTAAATAACATATTTTATGAGGAGTAGTAAGCAGTGCCCCTCATTCTGTAAATTTTCTACAGAGTTACAAATATGTATGTATGCTTATCTATCTAGTTGAAGATCGTATAAGGTAAGTGTTTTATAATATTTGTTCAAGGCTAGATCCCATCTTCCTAATATTTATATTACCAATTTAGTTAGATGATTTTCTTCTTGGAAACTTATCATTACACCAGGTGTTTGCATTTGTGTTTGTTCATGGGATAATAGCCCAGTCAGGCTTGGCCTTGTATTGGTGTAAAATGTATTATCCTTGTGAATCTGATTACCTCCACAAGAACTAAAGAATGAATGTGAAAAAAGGTGGCATTATATTACAGTAGGATTTTTAAATTTTAAATATATATATATATATTTACTGTAATTTTAATAATGTTATATTTCTTACAAAAACATGTCACCATAAATGGGTTAGAGATGAAAAAAAAGAAGAGTTTAAAATCCATGTGTCATGCTTGTTTAAGCTTAGATAAGGTTTTAGTAGTCAATATCCTCTCAGTCTGGTCATGTGATCCTTCTTCCTTTGATGATGAACAATATAAACTAGGTTGAATCAGATCTGAATGTTGTTGCTGTAGTAGCTCTTTGAGTGCCACATTTTGGTAGTTACATAACCAACAAATTTATTATGTAGTGTTTAAGTTTATAAGCTTTTGATTTTTTTCAAGGAACTAGTTTATGTTTTTTCTTTACTGAGAGATTTCAGAAAAGAAAGGTAGGTTTGAATTATTATTTTTTTAGTAAAATAAAAGTTTATTAGGCCTTAAAAGGTAAAAAACAACAAGATATTTGTATTATAGTTGCATTATATATTGAGATACATGATTTTAGACCTGCATATATTATTATAGTTTGATCTACCCAGATTTACATGTAAATCATACATGCATTATGTCTGTTCACTTCCTTTGAATTATTATTTTGTCAGTAAAATGAAAATTCATAATTCCATAAAAAGTAAAAATAAACCACATATTCCTCATCACTGCCACAGTTTTACTTTTCTAATGGGAGGGTAACAAACATTAGAGAAATGGAAAAAATTAAAAATCCATCATAAACATAGAACTAGGAGTTTATGCATACAAACAGCATACTTGGTACACATGTTGGAAATTGTATAACAGTATTTACAAAAAAATTGAAGATTTATTTCAATGTACATAAGAAGGGTTTCTTTTCTATTGTTATTCAACTAATTCAACAGAAAGTATATAATTCTGTTTCAAATAATCAATACAAAAATTAAACTTGTCCATATTTATTCAAACACAGACACAATTTGAAAAGCTCCTAATAAGACCTTATTGCAGACTAACTAAAACGTGATGATGATGATGATTGTTTATAGTAATCTTGCATAGTTTTCAATGTGTCCACATTTATTTATGTTACAGAGTCAGTCATATTGTTGTAGTTCTTGTGATGACAAGCAATCAGTGTGGGTACTTAAATTTATGAATTTAACATTAAATCCTTTTTGTTCTATAGTATGTTACTTTGCAATTCTGTTAAATTATTAGTACAATAGTAGTAATTGCAAGATTTATTTATATAACTGAACTTAAACTTGAAGATCTGCAGTGCCTTGTCTATTATATTTAGATTATATATTCAGATATACGGTTTTAGACATGCATATATTATTATAATGTGATCTACTCAGATGTTTATACATGCATTGTGTTCACTTCCTTTTTAATGATATGTACATGTAAACTAGATCATGCATGCTTCCTTTTCCATGATTCTGATACTGTACACTTGAGTTGCATGTATATACAAATATTTTAGCAGGTTTGTAACTTGAAAACATATGGGTGCCATGTTTGTTCAAAAACTAATACACTTCCAATCTTTACAGGATGTTCAATATTTTTTTTTTATATTGAACATGCACAATATAATAAAGTTTTAATGTGTATGTGATGTAAGTTTTCGTGAAACACTGTCATCATTCAGGTTTCAAAATTTAGCACTTCTTTTTATCCCTTAATTACCAATCTATTATTTTGGAAAGATTAACAGTTCAGTTTTCATGTTCATTGTTTATGATTTACATGTATAGGTGTTTGCATTACAGAATTCAAATTTGAAACTTTTACCACAGACTGCAATATCTTCTTATGGTACATGAAATATGAATGAGCATTTAAGTGTCTTGTATACTATACACATTCAATTGATATGAAAACATGTTCAGAAGTTTCCCCAAAACCACTATGGTGCAAGTAATTTAAAGATAAATATATTGGAAAATACTAACACAACAAAGAAACAACAGAAAACAGTAGTCATTTTGCTTTAAAATAATATATATTTTTTATTTAATGTGTATTTCATGTTAGGTTTGTTTGTTTTTTCCATTTAGTGATCTGTGGGACCATTATCAATCAATCTTTGTAGTTTTTCTCTAAGAAGTATAGAGAACACTTAACAGCTACATGAGGATATGAATACATGTAAAACTGCACCAAGTTAAAAAGTAAAAACATGAATTTTCATTGGCAGGGTTTTAAGAGAGTAGCAATACAAAGAATATATTATGCCGTTATGTCATTCATGGAATCTTTCCGATTTTAACATAACTTAAAATTACTGAATCTATGTTTTAGCATTTCTGAATCAATAGTTATAGGATTGCCATTTAGAAAAGAAAATGTATTTATATTGAATTTTATTTAAAAAAATACCATTTGAAGAAAACAATTCAATATAATTAAATGTTTATACTAAAAACAGAATGTAAATATGACTTATATTGTTTTGGTCCTAACTTTTAAAATATTTGTTTGAATTTGTTTCGTGAAACTGTATGTGCATTGTAATACATTTCCATTGTAGCATTCAGATGAGTGTTCAATATGATGTAAACACTTTTGAACATAATTGCAGGAAACTATTGTTGTGTTGTGAATTTTGTTTAATAAAAGGAATGTGATTGTAAGTTTCTAAATAAACTTTTTCAGTGTCCCATTACAACAAAAATGTGAAAAAAGCATGATTTTTTCTTCTACAATGTATCAGTATTCATTCATCTTCTGATTGGTTAGGTAGAGTTTTTGAAGGTAAGTGTATATATACTGTATAATTCCAAAATATATATACCTCCGCTGACACTAATACCTATTTCTCGATCTTCGTCTTTGCTATCTAACGTTGTGTTCGTTCGTTTCTGGCAGTTATTTAGCAGAAATAATTACTAATCTAGGGTGCTCGAAGATTAAACATTCCTCCTTCACCCCGCGCATGGCTTAGGAATATGGGCTTAACTTGAGAAAACAGGAAATTAATGCAGATAAGGTATGTAAATTTAAAAAGTAAACGTGAGAGTAACGGTAAAATAAAAAGTGAAGAGCAAAGTAGACTAAACTAAACGGCCGATATCGGACTGATGGTCGGTCCATCAGGGCGATGGGGATCAAAAAATCCTATGCCTAGAATTTAATTAGTACCCCGAGAAAACCCACTTTCACTGGTAACGACCAATTCGTTACCAGTGCCCGGTTAGCGAGAAGAAATAAGTAAGTGGGGAAGGCAAAATGAAGTCCGGTGCTGGGGGTTGATTAGTTTTTGAATGAGTTGTGGAGTCTCCTGATGTTCGCCATGGTTTTATTGTGGAACAGGTTCCGGTTTCAAGCAGGTGGTAAAGGCGTGGGATCCTCGGTGTCAGTGTCGTTGGTAAGTGGGTGGAAGGTTTGTCAGGTAGGTAGAGATCGGGGGAGGTGTCAATTAGTAAGGCGTTCGGTGAGATTGACGACGATGATGTGGAAAGTGGCTGGGGGCGGGAGGTTGGTAACTGTGAAGACTTGCGGCTGGGTCTGGGTGCCTTTTTTTTCTCCTAGTAGTGGTGGTTTGGGTTGACATGTCTTGTGATTCAGGGGTGGGTGAGGTTTGAGTAGCTTGGTCTATTGTAATAGGATGGGTGGTACAGTACTGGTTGGCAGTGGTTTTCTTTAGGGTGTTGAGAAACATGGGCTTGGGGGTGGGTTAGGAAAGGTATGGGGTGGGTGAGGTTTACGGTAAGGTTTTTCTGCCTTAGTGATGATAATCAAGGTAGCAACCATGGGTGAGGATGAAATCTGCTATTGTTTTGGAAGTTGTGACAACTTTCATGAACGTGGAGGGTGAACCTGTTTTCTTTGACGGGATACGGTGGACTGTGTGGATCGTAGAGTTGGTTGTAATTTCAAGGGCTTGATGAATTTCCTCTGGTGTAAAGGATAAATGAACGTTCCTGAGAAATATTGAGTGGAGACTGAGTTGGCAAGTGACGGGAGGGTTTGAAGACCAAGGGTGGCGAAAGTAGCGGAAATCTTCGAGTGACTTGGGTTGGAGGAGTATACCTCCCATTCGTAGACGTCGGGTGCGTTCAGGGAATACTTGGGCTTGAGTCTTGTAGTGGCGGATGAAGTTAGCCGTGTCCTGTGGGGAGAAGTCGAGTGGTAGTCCGTCGATGATTAACGGCGGCGTAGGGTATGAGACAGACTGCATACTGGCATGTATCAGGGTCGATAGCTAGCGAGAGAATGATCCTATCCATCGATTACACTATAGACCAGACCTCTATGCAGGTAATGTATATAAGCACTGTATGCAGACAATAAAATCACCACATAAACCTGGCAGATACTGACCTCATTACTAAAGCTATCACACAGACAGAAGTTAAATTAGTAATCAAACACTGCACCCGGCGAAGTCGGTATCCGCAACATAATCCTAAAAAACGCCTCAGACCTTTTAATACAACACCTAACAGCCCTGTTCAACCTTTCTCTTAGTTCTGGACATCACCCCTCTCTATGGAAGTCAGAAATAATTAAAATTTTACCTAAAACCAGTCCCACAACAAAATATCCAAAGAATTACAGACCAATTAGTCTAATCAACAGTTTAGGAAAGTTACTCGAGAAAATAATAACACGCCTACTATGGTATTGTTGCGTCAGCGAGTCACATGACGAGGAAATGTTTCGGCTGGAGGAAATATTCAAGCATTTGAAAGCAGCAAACCTCAAACTCCATCCCAAGAAATGTCATTTGTTCCAGAAAGAGGTGCTTTACTTAGGCCACATTGTTAGTGAGAATGGTGTACAAACTGATCCTATTAAGGTGAAAGCAGTGCATGACTGGCCAACACCAGACAATGTGGGAGAGCTAAGAAGTTTCTTGGGACTCTATACTTACTACCGCAAATTTGTGAAGAACTTTGCAACTATAGCTGCTCCACTACATGATTTGACTAAAAAAGGCCAAAAGTTTGAATGGACAGTTTCTTGCCAGCATTCTTTCAAGACGTTGAAGGAAAAATTGGCCACTGCTCCCCTTTTAAAGCTTCCAGATCCCTCATACTGCTGCACATACTGGATTGTGATGCTAGTAATGTCGGAATTGGAG
>NW_013673087.1:20523-22874 GCF_000517525.1 Limulus polyphemus | reverse complement strand
AACGTTTGCTGATTCGATGAAGTTAACTTGTGATAAGAGATCTACTGAAGTCAGCTTTGAACCAGGAGACAAGGTGTGGTTGTATAATCCCAGGAAGACCAAAGGGAAGTATCCTAAGTTGTCTTCTCCATGGGAAGGCTATATGACATAGTGGATCGTATCTCAGACGTTACATTTCCGGGTAAAATGTGGTCGGCGAGGTAAACCAAAAGTGGTGCATGCCAACAGGCTTTGGTGTTATCACGCTCCAGGACATTTCAGTTGGGACGAAGTGGACCACAGAACATATGACGCTGCTGAAGACGTGACACCTGAAGAAGCCACCGTCGAAGAAGAAACTCTACTCAGTTTTGAGAAGGGAAACGGTGAAGCTCTTGATGTAGTTACTACCACTGATGTGACTGTTACCAATGATAGGACATTTCCTGATGAAGTAGATGAACCCCACGTGAAGCAGAAGCCAACGAGACAGAGACCAGTACGGAAGAAGATACATCCCGTAAAATTAAGAGACTTTTTTGAATTGTAATTTTGTGTTTGTAATTCTGTACATTTTAATTAAGTTATTGTTATTGGTTTATTATACGTGGTTATTGTTCGGGACGAACAATATTAAGGAGGGGGCAGTGTTGCGTCAGCGAGTCACATGACTAGTGTGACGCCACGTTTCTAGAATTATCCTGTACCTTGGCGAATGCTCTAGCATTTACTAGATATAGGGTAGTCTGGTATATAAAAGAGGGTGAAAACGTGACGGGGAAGAATGTAATGTGTGTGTGTAGATAGTGAGTAATTGAACTGCAGTCAGAAGTATTGTTGACGTTCGTTGATATAGCGTGATTGTTGAAAATAAGTGTATCTTAAAGTTGTATTCAGAAAGAATAAACCAGTTTTATTAAGTAAGGACTTGTGTCGCTAAAGTTTCGTTGGAACGAAGTTACGGAAAGTTAATTAACAAACGGAGACGTAACAGTATCTTGAAAAAAACAAGTTACTATCCGAATTTCAAAACGCATCCTGCAAAAACAGACAGACAGCCGATCACTTAGTCAGGCTAACTGAATCAATTATTCAGGGTTTTAATAAAAATCATACGACGATGAGTTTTCTAGATGTAAAACAAGCTTTTGACTTGGGCCTAAAATACAAATTACTACAATTTAAGTTCCTCCCTGTGATGAACAGATGGATTTCAAGCTTCTTGTCTGTCTAACAGGATAGCCAGAGTAAAAATCAACAATTCTATATCCAATTCAGTTACATTAGCAGCAGGTGCCCCTCAAGGGTCCGTTCTCAGTCCTTTACTGTATATCCTATTTGTCAACAACATACTGTTGCGTCTCTGGTCGTTGGTTAATTTTCTGTAGAAACTTTTCCGAAAAACTTCAGCAATACAAGTCCTTTCTTAAATAAAACTAGTTTATTCTTTCTCAATACAACTTTGCAATACACTTAATTTCCACAGTCAGTTTAACTTAAACAAATGCCATAATTCACAATGAATGATTCGTGCACTTTGCCATGCTTGACTCAATTGTCTGTCTCTATCTCTGTCTGCGATTCAATTCCATTATTGCCGTCACTTCTTACCGGTCTTATATATACAAAAAGCATACATTTCGTCTCTTTGTGAATCTTCTAGAAACTCATCACGTGTTACCAGCGTCACGTGACTTCTGCTGTCGTAACAATACCTTTTCTAAACTGTCTTACACACACGCCTCGTACTACGCAGACCACATAGCCGTCTGGAGCACCTCTCGTGAACCCCTGCTAGCAGCCTCTACATTTCAAACTTCCCTAAACCACATAACAAACTGGTGTAACATATGGAGAGTAGTGCTGAACACCTTTTAAACCCAAGCAATATTATTTAAAAGAAAGATATCTCTCGAAAGTCAAAATAAAAACGTAAGACACAGAACTCAAATTCTCCAGAACTGCAACATTTATATATGTCATATACAATAACAAATTAAACTAGTCAGACCACTTCGAAACCGTGTTAACTAAAGTCTACAGACGAATTTATTACTTAAGAAAGATAGGAGGCATAGTTAAAGGATGCCTACCGAAAACCATAATGAGAATCTATAAAACATACATACGCCCCATAATAGAATATGGAAACAATTAACGCATCTCACACTCAGTACAAAGTCATACAAAGACCTTGTTACGTCTCCGTTCACTAATTAATTTTCCGTAACTTCGTTCCGACGAAACTTTAGTGACACAAGTCCTTTCTTAAATAAAACTCGTTTATTCTTTCCGAATACAACTTTCCGATACACTTAATTTCAACAGTCGCGCTATAACAAACTATAATTCACGAGCTCGACTTCAACAAT
>NW_013673087.1:11657-20102 GCF_000517525.1 Limulus polyphemus | reverse complement strand
AGACCACCCCCAATCTAGCAAATGCTAGGGCACTCCCGTGGCGTTACACTAGTCACGTGACCTCGCTGATGCAACAACCTCTAAAATCTAGCAATCAGGATAGCATATAGACACACGCACTACACTCCACTCGAATACCTAGAAAAAGCAGGTGACATAATCTGTCTAATAACCCTCGCGGACAAGTACTTCAAAAAGACGATAAACTGAACCTCACTAACAAGCCAATTTTCATCACTAGCTGTGACTCCTGCGACATGGCAAAGATATCTCTCACCCTTCAATATAATACAAGCCCTAAATGATAATATATAACCATACATGCCTTGATCTTCTTCACAGCCTCGGGCAATGGCACGGTTGAACATTCGGCGCTCTGTCAGTGAAAGTGGGTTTTCTCGGGGAACTCCCGTTTCACCCACAACCAAATTTTCCTTATGCTTTGAAAAGGACCGCCTCACGTTAAATGTAACATCAAAGTTCAATATCAGTGTTAAAATCTAGCCAACTACTTTTAAATCATCTTATTTTCAGTATTTTAGACAAGAACAGACGCACTCAATCTGCATCTCCCTGCTCTGCTCTACACCGCTCAGCTCTCCGACTCTCTACATCACGAATTCTTTAGCTACGTGGTCGACCGACTCACGAGTCCCGCCGAAAGACAATTTCCGAAGAGAACAATCAACTCAGCGAAGGTTTTCTTCTTTTCTGCGTCTCCTCTCAGCTCTTCCAAATGCTTGTGAATTCGTCATTAGGAAAATTAACCTGCAAACTTTCACTCATGTAAGCATTTGATTCTTAATAGTATCGGTCACTTAATTCTATTTATGAAGTGGGGTGAAGAGAGGCGAAAGTTTCTGACCGCCCCGTTATATTTTATTCCCTGAAGTGGAATGAAATATACTTTTAACCTAAATTCCTACCATGATTGAATTGGATAAAATCACGTTTTCTCGACAAAGCGCGAGCATTCAGACTGACGTTTTGTGATTTACATTTTCTTAGTTTTCGCTTTCTAATAACCTGGAATTCTTTGTTTTGTTATCCAAAGATACATTTCGTTGAATTTGTTTATATAATTGGATATGAATTCCCTGTAATGATTTCAAGCACGGAGGCTATTCAGCCTTTGTCTATTCCCCCTTTGTTATCTAGTGGTGGTCAGCAGTCGGGGGGGGGGGCACTCTCCGTGGAAGCTGACCGTGACCTGATTCCGGGTGAGATCAAGTCCTTCATGCGACCCGGGGTTATCTCTCCCAGAGGTGTTGATTTGAATTTTCATTCTGAAACGGGATATTCTGGGGAGAATTTAGACTCCATGTTTCTTGCTTCTTTCACTAGAGCTTCCTCTCCTGAAGACTCATCTTATCAGCCACTTTCTGCCCCTTTTTTCTTCAGTTAGTTACACGTGTTTGTGAAGTTTTGGAGATGCAACCAATTGCTGTTGAGTCTACCCTGCTTTGTTTTCCGATCGTTATCAAGGGGATTACTTAGTTTCTCCTCCTTCTCCTGATTTGCTGTGCATGCAGGGAGAGTTGCATCACAATTACGTGAGGGTGTCGCTATGCCTTCACCCCCCTCGTTTATCTTAACAACATACCCTGGCGTATCATCGTTAGGATGATATATATTTGGACACTCAAAGGTTGGATCTGTTGTTGGATTTATGGAGTGCCAAGTACGAACATGTTATCTCTCTTAACAGGTCGCAATTTTCGCGGATTCGTTTGACTCTTACTACTATTTTAAGATACTTCTCTTCCCTATAACTTTTGTCTGAAGCATATCATCGATCTCCTCAACAATTTGACGACGAACTGGGTCATTTATTGGTCACTATTATGACATGTTTGTCCTATTCAGGACTTGCCTTGGTGTCGTGGTTAGTCTGTTGCTGGGACTTGTTGAGTCATGATGCATTTTGGAGCGTATTCACTGACCTTCTTATGCCCTTTAAGATTTGTGGGAAACGCCTTTTTTTTTGGCCCTATTTATTTGCTGGAATTCCAGAATCTTTAGAAGCCAGAGTTGATACAGCACGTTTGCATTCTTCTTTGGCTGCTCGACCCTATTCTACTTCCACTTGTACTTCTGCATGTTCATCCCCTCCTTGTTCTATTGGTTCTCTTAATCATTTCCATCCTTCTTCTCAGAGGATATTTTGTGGGCCAGTAGGTGGATTCCTCCCGACACGTTCATATCTCATTACCTTTGCGATCTGGCAGTTTCCTCTTCGGAGGGACTTTGTCTCCCCTTGTGGCTGTGTTGACTACACTACATTTTAACAGGGTGGTGAGTAACGTGTTATCTGACTTACAGTTACTGTTCTTTTCTCTTCTAGGGTCCCTCTTGATTTTTGGATCCCACTCAGTGGCGAGTGTTGCCCAGTTGGGTTATGCTTGTATTTGAATTCAGCAATAGCAACCTTTATATCAGTTCCTGGTTGCAATGTGCTCTGTTGAGATGAGGTGTTCCATTAGACCATCTGGATGCAATTCAGGTTGGTGATATCATATTAAATTATTTCTAATGGACCACTACTCATGGACTATCATGAGTAAAGCTAAAGGGAATTTTGCCAGTTCTTGCTGATCTTAGAGCTGAATCATTCAAGATCACTTTGCTTTTAAAAATTAGGGAACATGGTTCACCTGTTGCACTGTCTCTGAAGACCTGTTCCTCAGGACTCCCCAATGCTTATGTTCCCCCCTTACTTCTACTAGCTACTATTGAAGCTTGGGAGTCCTTACCATACCCAGTTGCTAGGGTGGTGGATAAAGGATTTATCTATGGAGTGTTGAGTTTTCTTCACTCTCGGAGAAAATGGCGAAGTTGGGGACACTCCTACCTGGGTCCCTGGAAGTTTTTCCCAGATGTCGGTAGGAGCAGGACCAACCTATGGAGGAGTGTGCTCATAAAACAAGTTTAGATTTGACATTTAGCTATCCAGTGGGGGAGTGCTAGGATCCTTTATGAACACTGTCAGTCTTATGTTTTTCATGCAAGGGGTCCACTATCTCCTCATAAGTCCGAATGCGATGTAGTCCCATCTTTGGCCCTTGGTGGGACAGTGTTCCACATCCTCTCCTTAATTCCATGGGTAAGCGGAATTCTCCATGCCCACTTGGTGGGGGAGTAAAGACTTATGTTTGTAAATACAAATGGTATGAGTTATGGACTTTGGTGAAGTATGGCATATGATCCTATCAATCCAGACCTGGAATGTTGCCTTTTGGACTTCTTCAGGTTGATCAGAAGGATTGCCCATTTTGGTGTTGCTTTCTTTCTTTCATACATCCAGGGGTTTGAAAAGCATCGTTTTGTGGTTACTGGTAGGGATCCTTTCACAAAGATGTATATATATGTGGTCCAACTGCTCTGGCCACCAACGTGGGATATGGGTACCATGACCCCTTAAGTCCAACCCGAGTTGTGGAACATCGGCTGTTTGGTCGAGGGTTGGTCCATCATACTTGTATTATATTCCACCCTTTTCAATTTTCTGTAGTTCTGTGTGAAGAACATACCTGTTCTGGATGTAGTGCTGGGTTCCCCACTTTGATACCACTTCTTGTGGTACATATTTGTTCTCTGCAGACACTTTCTGTATGATCTCTGCCCTCACCAGCCCCTCTGCCTTCTCAATGTGGGATTCTAACTATTAGTGTCAGTGGAGGCATGTATGTTTTGGAAGTTATAATTTTCCTAAATTGAAAATGTATTTCCAAACATACTTACTTCCGCTGACACTCTCCGTCTCAACTAAGAGCTAATGTTAGTGACTGGAATGTGGTAAGTCTTGAAAAAGTGATTTTATTGTCTGCATACAGTGCTTATATACAGTACCTGCAAAAAAAGCGTGTGAGGTCCGGCATAAAGTATCGCAAATTAGGTATTGCCGAGTGGGATATATAAAGACTGGAGCAAGTAAACACAACATCAGATGAAGATCGAGAAATAGCTATTAGTGTCAGCGGAGGTAAGTATGTTTGGAAATATATTTTCAGTTTAGGAAAATTATAACTCTTAAATGTGAAATTAAATACACTAAATGTAATGTTTTATTCTTGGCATTGCAAAATTCAGGTTATATTAAAAGTTTGTTTCTGTTTTGACTCTATGTCAAGCTGTTTTAGGTTTAACTGGTACTTTGTATATGAGAACACTCACTTGACATTGAACTTCTATGGATGCATAAGTTTGATATTTTGGTACCTGTATATAACTTTCTATGCAGTGAGCTTCCATTTTAATACCAGATCTTTTCTTTCAAAGTAACCCCACTTCTCTATAATTAACACTTTGAGTGTGGCTTTTAACTGCAACTAAAAACTAAAGGGTTTTAGTGTAAAGTTTGGACTTAAAATTGTGCAGCATTGACACATTGAGGATGTTAAATTCACTGGATATCAACTGTAAATATAAGATATAGTTCAGTGAGCATTGTAGTTGGGAAAAATAATTTATTCCTTTGAGATTCACTTTAATTTTTTTTATTAATGAAGTTTCTTTTACAAATTCTCAGATTGAGAAGGAATTATTATAAATGTTCCAGTCATAGCATTAAAGGATTATAACATGGGAGTGATATGATAAAGTAACAACTTTTATCCTCTGTTTTATATATAGAAACTATGAGGAATTTGAGTTTTCAGCTTGTCTTGGTATGAGTTTTGTTACCTGGTATAAACTAACACATTTCATTTTACAATATTTTTATTTGTCTAGATTATATTAAAGCTGTATCATGAAAAACTGTGAACAAAATGATCAAGACTTGAATGAAAAATATGTTCAAGACAAACGATATAACCATAAAAAACATGTATGGTTATTAAGGTCATTGCAAATTGGTGTTGGACTTGTGACACTACTCTTAGGAATCCTTGGGGCAACAATAGTGCAAGATGGGCCTGAACTCTACCTATTTACAGGAATTCTGTGTGGATTTTTCATGACAGAAGCAGCACTGGCCAGTTTGTTCATTCTGCGAGAATATTCTGGCAGTGACTTTGAGGGCTGGGGAAAAGGGTTCAAAAAAGTTAGATGTGAAGAAGCTTTCTGTGTGTTAGCATCATGGACATTAGGCATTACAACCACCATAGCAATGGTTACAGTTGACCTTGTATTAATCATGTTTTTCGACAGCCTTAAAATTATTGTTTTGGCAGTGTTAGAATTGGTTGCTGGTGTTATGTTATTGAGTGTGGTTTTAGTAAGTTTCTGGCATGGGCTACAGTACAGAAGGGAATCCATGCCTGACTTGTAACTTTAATGCTTCAAAAATCAATTAGAGTTTCTAAGAGAACCAAAATAATTCATGAAGAGAAAAATAATAATTATATCACAGCAAAGACTTACAAGATTAATGAGAAGGATTTATTTTGTCTCTAGAGCTAAACAGATTTGTTAAGTATTATAAATATCATTAAAGAATAAACTATCATGTGATAAATTGTCTTTCACTTTGTGGAATATTTGCTCAAGCAAATTTTACTTTTAGACAAGTAAATGAAGGATTTTAGATTTGGTAGATGTGTGTGATCTGTAAAGCCTAACATGTAACAGCCTTATTTAAACAGTTTCCTAAGAAGTCATTTGCATCTGAAATAATGGTGTATACTGTTGAAATGTGTCGCTTCACTGTGGATTAGTACAGTGAACAACAAAGCTTATTTATCTCTACAGTTACAAAGAAATGTGTTCACTTTTTGAGAATGAGTTTCATAGTGTTTCAACTTTCAACCAATATTGAATAGAGGTTTATTTTGCATAATACTGCATTCAGGCTTTCAATTATGTGTAGTTAGAAAATACATTTCAAACAATAATAGCGCCATACACTATTGGGCTATTACAAAGTAAGTGCTTTTGTAATTGTGAAGTAAAGTATTATGCTTAGCTGTTTTCAAAAATAAAAATACAATTTTGCTATTGTGTTGCACCAAGCAAAGTTGATAACTTTAAGTGCTGCAGATAACATTTTCAGTTATTTTATACTCAAGAATGTTGTTCCTTACTTGGTTATAAGAAATAAAGCTTTAAATTATTACATTTTTTCTCCTGTGAACTTGACTTTTTGTTTGAAATAAATACTACTTCTTTATGAAGTACTCAAAGTTTAAACACAACAGCATGAAACATTTTATAATACAAAAAATAGTTCTTAAAACTGAAGCAAGTTACAATCTAGTTTTTATTGATATTGAAGAATACAGTATCAGTAAAATGTCACTATGGTTTTATGTTAGTTTCTCATAACAGCAGATTTTAACTTTACTAAATAATTTATTACAAAGCTCAAAATGTGGAATTTGTAGTTAACTACCATGTATTAATTCATAACTCTATCAATCACCTAACATATGAATTTATCACATTACGCAGTTGTGACAAATAAATTGGGTTTAATTATGATCATCTCAAGAACATTTAAAATTAATTACATAACTGTTGATTATATTCTTAATGTAGCTGCTATTTCTGTAATCAATCCTAGTTTTCCATTTAAGTTATTACTATGTATTTATACATGTGAGTTATAAGTTATACCTACAAATAATACTGTAATTAATTTTCCTGGAACCAATTCCTGTTGAACAGTAGCCTTTGCCTAATTGTGTTTTTAATAAGCTTAAACTAACCATATACTAGTTAGGAGATTTACTAAGGAGGTTACATAATTTCCTCTGTACAAAAAATATACATTTATATATTTTTAATTAAATGTCATGTTGTTTTTTATAAGTATGAAAGTAACATTCAACATTTTTTCCCAACTGCATAAGCTTTTATTTGGTTTGAATTTATTAAAAGCTCATCTCACGCATGATAATTTTCCATTTCTTTATGTTAAATAACATTCATTCATTGTACAAAAATGGCTTCTGTGTGGTCTGGTTGAAGGTTTATAAGATTATTGCTGCTTTCCATGAGTTCAGTAATAGATACACGACCTCGAAGGTGAATAAACTGTGCAACAGATTCCAATTCTTCTCTGGTGATGTGAATAAACTTTCCCCGGTCATCAATAACACCAACCAGTCTTTCTTGGCTAAGAAGTTCTTGTACACGATCAACAGCTTCCTGTAAATGTGTTTTGGTGACATTTATAATCATATTTCTAATATAATGATATTAAGTTCTTATTTGAGGGTTATTTTAATAGCATTTCAATGTAAAAGAAACAGTCACATTTTATAACACTTAGAAACATATATTAGTTTTCTAAAAACAAAAGTCTCAGTCACTAATGAAAAACAATCCTAATATTTTGGGGAATTTTCTCAAAATTAATATTTGATGTCTACTATACTCGGTTACCTGTGATTACTCTCTCAACATAGGCTCGGTCAATTTGACTGACCACGTGACCTCTTTGTACACAATTAAATTTGACCAACCTTGTAACCACCAAAAAAAACACAATCAAATAAACCTTTTTTTTTTTACTAGAATGACTTCAAATTTTGACACGAAACTACATCCATTTATCCTAAGTAGTTCTAAGTTCGTAACAGTATACATCTATTTATAATTAAATTTCATTGTTTTATTGCCCTTTCAACCGTGTATAACTACTACCTGTGCCATTATAAGTTCTAAATCACTCGGGGAATGTGCAGTTCACGTTACGCTATCACATTACATCACCCATGAGCTGCTCACGTGTGCCTCATGAACCATTTTAATTATGTTATTATTACTTATTCTACCTAATCTAGTCTTAAATAACTTAAAAAGATCCGTATTTTTGGATTTTAGTTACTTTTATAATAATAAATAAAGAATAAATATGAAAAACAAGATATAAAGTACTTACCCAATCTTCTTTTTTTCTTGCTCTCAGGTTTTCGAAGAAAGTTAATCCTAATTTTTTATACTATAGATAGTAATGCACTTAATAATTTTTATTTAATTAAATAATGCACCAAAGAATACAGATTAAGAACATGCAAAAAGTAGACAAATTCACTTACCTCTCAAAATTATCCTGGCTTTCTAACTATGTGACAAGAGCCCTTGCAAATTCATTCAAGCTAGTCGTTAACTTTCCCACAGGATCGAATCTTGTACTCTGATGAAATTGACATTTAATGGTTCAGAACATGTTAGACAATACGTCATTTGATAGATGAAAACCTCGACTTTCTATTGGTTATAGGTAATATATAATGAAACGTAAGAGAGAACCATCAACGAATTGTGAAAGAGGATGTGGTAGGTGGGGTCTGATTTTCTATTTAAAAGCTCTGTAACCAAACAAAATTGAAGGCTTTAAAAATTATGGTTTGTTTGAGCAATAACGATTTTATAGAGTATTTTACGTTTAATTTCATACTTTTCCGAGAGGTGGTGGATAAAATAGGGATGATGACATGCTAAGAGAAAATGTGTCACGTGGGTCACACCAGTGGAAATTAAGGATTTTATTAAATATTG
>NW_013673087.1:0-10728 GCF_000517525.1 Limulus polyphemus | reverse complement strand
ATTCAAATATGGATTATTTGCTAATATTTTATGCTATTCTAATTGGTATAACATAAACAAAAAGTAGTTTAATAAATTTTTGAATGTAAGACACTAAAACCTTGTGTCATGTACAGTAAAGGGTTTCTGGGGCAATAGGGTTAAATAAATTCATGTTTTTGTAGTTATAATTTTACAGTAATTTCAACTATCTATAATTGTTTATTTTCACATAGCTATTTAAAACTGTAAAAGACAAAGTAACTTGTGTTAGAACAAGTTTTTAGATAATGTTCTTTTTTTATTTACAGTTAAAAGGAATACAACATTAAAATCATTATACAATAAATAATTATTAAAAACAGGGACTTGCCCTAAAAAAAGGACTACATAGGACAACAAAATATATGTTGTTGTATTCCTTTTAGTTGTAAATAGATGTTTTTACACAAATGTCGTTTTTAAATCATTTATAATATTCTTGTAAGTTTCTAGCAAATGCTATTCTTTTGTTCAAACTTTTAACAATGAAACAATTATAGATTATAAAGCTAGTTTAAACTGACAACTTACCTGTGTTTTCAGTTTAAATTTTGCTGCAAGGTCTTCTAATAATACAACTTTTTGTGTCTAGAAAAAAAGTTGAGAATAAATCTTTGAACTTAATTGTTTCATTATCTTAGAAATGAGTTTCTCATAAAAGCTGTGCAAATTAAACATTTCAGACTTGATTATTAAATTGTAGAAAACAATTCTTAAGACATTAAGTACTTTGTAAAATTGATGTAAATGTTTTTATGAAAAAATTGAATCCTGATGATTAATTTCTATTCT
Source organism: Limulus polyphemus (assembly GCF_000517525.1). Classification (NCBI taxonomy): domain Eukaryota; kingdom Metazoa; phylum Arthropoda; class Merostomata; order Xiphosura; family Limulidae; genus Limulus; species Limulus polyphemus. The sequence goes on along the minus strand of NW_013673087.1, from coordinate 9,915 downwards.
AGAAAGGAACACAAAACATGAATATAAAATACAAGTTTAAGAAATATTGGAAAGATTCTGTTAAAATATCAAGGAAATAATTTCAAACAAAAAACAAGGGAAGAACTTTTTGTAAAATTATTTTTCTCTAATCATTTTTATGAAGTGGGTTTCTTACCTTTATATAATCCACAAATTCCTGCAATTTGTTGTGAGACTGTAAAGGAAATGTTAAGATTTATTAATATATATATTCAAGTTATAATTTCATAAAAAATTTGCTTTTTAAAGCAATGCATCCTTTATGACCAATAATATTGTAATTTAAAATACTCAAACCATTTGAACTCTTACCAAGTTAAACATTACATTTTTCAAAAACTGAGAAACCCTTCAGCGCTTGACACACAAATAATGATTGGTTTTATGTACTTAGAGAAACACATAATGAATGTGTAACATAAAAGTTTTTGCTTTCATATAACACTATATCAATAAATTATTAAACATCTTTCAGTCCGTGCTTAAAATTATTATTAACTTTACTGCTAGCATAAAAATGGGTAAAGTAGTGACAATAATAATTCATAAGTTAGTAAGAAAAAATGAGGTATCTTCAGGTAATGTTTTCTAAATATTTATGAACAGTTATAGTATAAGGTACATGATACAGATACATTGTGAGATTTGTTATTCATATACACAATCTGTACAATTTTTGGAGCTTATTTCTTTAATAAAAACGAAACAGAGAAAAAAAGGTATAAAAAGTTGATACTTCATACACCTAATTTGTGAGGACCAACAGGAGACAAAAACTTACTTGTCTCACTAAAATTAATAGGGCAAGTTTGAAACATCACAACACTTAAAACATATAGACAATACAGCCCTTTTTTTCAAGCATTAAACTTGTCTCATAACTATGACAGAACATAAGTAACAAGGACTAACATTCTGTCAAAAAACTTGTCATACTAATAGTTAAATATTAAAAGTTAGTGCCAAAACCGAACATTTCAGGATAAGTCACATTTTACACATTAAATTACCTAAGAATTTTAAAAATAATTATGTTCAAGTTGCTATCTGAATAACTGGTATAAATAATAATAAAAATAAATGCCCAAAACAAACTCCTGAAAGATCCAATTCATCATTTCTTCTTTTTATAAATCAGTTAATTTTATTATCCACCTTTTAACTTTTCCACCAAAGTTTAGAAATTAATGATGATAATTATTATTTTTATCTCAAAATACTAAAATATATGTTCTTTCAGTTAAAAAAAAACTTTGCTGAAAATATAATTTCTATAGTCTGAGAATTAGCAATCTTTACAATTAATATATTTATAATGATTTACTTCTTGTTCATCAGCAGCTTCATCATATCCTTCTTCTTCAACACTAAATGCCTCTTTCATCTTTAAATATTCTTCATATTCTTGTTTTTCTTTTTCTTCCCTCACTCTTTTTTCTTCTTCTTCCTTTAATATCAGAGTACAAATAAGCCTAACTGTATTACTACAGCAACAATTAAACAATCTAAACTATCTTTCGTAAATTATTTTGATTAATTACATCATTGTAATAATTAATAATTATATTCTCTTTATTTTACATATTGTTTTGTTGTAACTACAAGCTGTTTATAAGTATTATTCATTAAAGTTTTCATCACAACAATGTATCAGTGAAATTAAAATACTTCTGATAAGTTAACTTGAAATAATTCCTTTATCACCCTCATTCTGCTTCAACAAATTATCTCTGTAGTTTTATACAATGTGTTATTATGAAATCAAAACTATTGCAAACAAAAATGAAGATATCTATGATTATGCATACAGTAACCTAAGCAATAAATTATATGCTGAACTGATTTGGTTAAGTTGAAGCCTCTGCTTATGAATGAGTAAGCTCTGTTGTATGGAAGCTTTCTTCATCACTGGCCTAAGTTAAGATCTTGTTACACTCACCGTAAGGCATGCTTTAATACACTTCTAATATCTGCATGCAATCTAACCAAATTATTCAACATGTTATAAAATAAATAAATATACAATCATCTAATTATGTTTTCACAGTAACAGGAATAAAATGATTTTGCTATCATTCATATAGAAAATGCAACTTGGGCATTTTTGTTTGATATTCTTTTGCTCCAGTAAAAATAGTGTAGCACTTTCACAGTTAAAATTATAATTGCTCTTCAGTTCCAACTAGTTTCTAATATCTTCTGAATAAAACCACATTCATTCTCCATGTTAACTTTTACAGTGCAAAAAAACCTGAATTTCAATCAGTGTTCGTACTACTGCTAAAATTAGTGCAAAGTTTATTCGCCAAATTAAGTTGCTTGCGACAGTTTTCCATAGATTTGGTATCAACATTTTATACCTTTTTTTCTCTCTATTTTGTTTGTATTAGAGAAATATGCTCCAAAAGTAATACAGATGTATCCATTAATATTGCCACAAAACTTATTATATATGTCGTGTATATGAATAACAAACATCACAGTGTATGTGTATATCTCTTCTGTTCTTCCTATAAATCCTTTTTATTTTTATTAAACAGTAATCGACAAATGACACAAGTTGTGTTCTGGTATAATTAAACATGCAAAATAAACACTGTAGAATTTGCTGTAGTAGGCAAACAAAAATATTGGTGGGAGTGTTAGAAACTGTATCACTTCTACACTCATGTGTAGGTACCATTTAGTGAAAATGTGAAAAAACAACAACTGACAACTCATCAGGTACCACCATGATGAAATTTCATATGACTAAATATATATTATCTGGGCAGGCAACTTCTACAATTTTTATTTTACATGTTTAATAATATCAGTACACAACTTTTGTCATTTGTGGATTACCTTTTAATAAAAATAAAAAGGATTTATAGGAAGAAAACTTTCAACTGCACCTTATCGAAATCACATCTTAATATCAACTGCACGAGACACTTCATCAAAATATGTAGATATTTAATAGAAAAATTATTTTTTGTCTTTCTATCTAATCATAAAACATAATTCTTTTTCATAATCTTCAACTGCTCAGTATTTTGAAAATAGTTTCCTAAAAGAAATTGAATGCAAAGTTTTAGAAAATAATCACCCTTTTCTGTTCTTCCTCTTTTTGTTTTTCTTCTTCTTTCTTTCTTTCTTCTTCTAACATTGCATTTCGTTGGCGCCTTTCCTCTCGTTCCTCCTCTTCTCTCTGAAAAACAAAAAAGAATTAATTGAATCATTAGTCACAGTAGTGCTTTCCTTATGTGCATTATTAAGATCTTATTGGCTGTTTAGCTTAACTCCATTCTACTTGTTGTTTTTAGTTTGTTGCAATGAGTTTCTAAGAGTATAAGGCATGATAATTCCATTTATATCTGATTAAATGGATAAACAGAAAGCTCCCAATATCACATAGTAAAATCCATTCATAAGAAAGAATTGTAAGTTTTGTTTCATAAAAGACTTCTTACATGAAAAGTAAATCTAAATATAACTTAATTGATTTTCTTATATATATATATATATATATACAAAAATTTTAAATTAAATATGATGCTGAGTAACTTTGTAAATGCATCTTAAAATACTGGCAAGTTAAATTGACTTACATGACTGAAGATGACTAAAAATATGACTTGTAAGCATTTCATACATTTTTGTGGCAAAACTTCATTACTGACATTTATGGACAACAGAAGTATTTTTTAATTAGCAAGAACATCAAAGACAAGTCAAGTTGGCACCTCAAAAAAAAGATACACATCTTACTGCTCTACCAGAGATTATAGAACTAGTCAGTTCCACCATAAAATGGATGTCATCTTCTGCACCATATAAGTTTTTATTAAATTGAAGAAGTTTGTGATAAATTCACTAATAAAACCTACTTCATAACATATGTGTGCATAGAGTAAAAAAAAAATAGAATTGGTATCACCATGTGCTATCGAAAAATACATTATTTTAACCTTCATTATATTTCAGTCTTTAAGAAAAGTAAAAAGTACTAGTAAAAATGAACTTAATTATGTGCCTTATAGTTGTTTTTACAATCAAGAGACAAAATATAAAACCAAATGTGTACATTTTCTTATGCACAAACTTAGATAAAGGATGTGGTACTTACCTCTCGCTGAGCTCTCTTTTCAGCCTTCATCTCAAGTTTTTTTCTCTTTTTGGCTCCTACCTTCCCTTCTGGCATAGCAATTTCATCAAATAATGTGTCCTCTTCATCTGCCAAACAGATGATATTTATTAGAACTAAATAATACTGTAATAACTAATATAGAAAGGCTTCTAATGGGATGAACCACTAAAGGATACATGTTTATTGCATAAGAATTTGTAAAGTAAGAAATTAGTAACCTAAGCTTAATTTGTGTTTAAAATATTACATATAACTTTTGGTTTAATTAATCAAAACTATTTCCTATATTCTAACTTATCTGTTTATAAAGTATAAACTATTCATTTTTGTTTCTTGAAAAACAAAATAATAATAGGTATTTTTTTCTCATCTGCTTCAATTAAATGAAGAGTTTGGTGGACACTTTTATTGAGTCTTTAGTCATCTTTACCTACTTAATTTTTCATGGCTTAACATTTTTTAGAAAACTATATTTTGTTCAGGCATACTGAATTTTAAACATCTATTTTTTTTGGGTCATAGTTATAGTTATTTTATGATCAATATATATGTAAAGATACAACAATGTTTTCAATTCAGGTTGCAAAGAAAGAAAAATGCAAGTGTTTATAATATACTGAATTTTTGATCAATTGTTTGATTTAACTAACAGTTTAGTTATATTAGCTTATTTTTATATTTATTTGACAACTTAATCATCAAACTATCTTAAAACATTTAATTTGAATACTTTTAATTTTTGAAAAATACATTCACCATAAACACCATATTAAAAAAGCTGAATATCATTCTAAAAAACTGCACAGAAAAGTTTACTGAGCCTGCCCTATTTATTAAGGCAAAATTATATCTTTCTCTTTTACAGTACACTGAACTATTCCCCCCTTCCTTTACAGCCTCAAAGAACTATCTTCTTCCTATCATATACAAATCCCTACGTATTTAAAATCATACATTATATGAATTTAACACTTTCATCTATGTCTAAAATGTTTACCACACTGTTGTTGTAATTTTTTTTCTAAACTGTAAGTGGCATTTACAGATTTTTTTTTTTATTTTAACACTGTTTCCTAAATGATTTATTTTGTTTTTTAATTTTTAAAAATATATCTGGTTTGGTATACCTTCTTCACCTTCTTGCTCCCTAGCAGCTGCAGCTCGCATGCGGTGACGGACATTTCTAACTGCCCTTCTGGGTCCTTGGGCATCTTCACGATTTATTGGTACTGCTCTTGACCCTGGTAGTACTTTTAAAATAAATGCTTTTAGAATGTAATAACAGATTTTATCTTGAACAACACAAAATGTTTTAATCATTTAAATGTATAAAGTGTAACATTAAAGTATGCCAAGGAAGCCACTTAATCCATAATACAAGTAGATGTTGTAAAATAATATTTTCCTTTCCTTGCATATATATTTGAAACATTTAACTGAAAACATTAAATTATAGTAAAGTTTATTCCACTGAAATAAAAAACTGATTAACTTGAAACCGTAATAAAAGTGACCTGTTCTGTCAGATATTCAGAAAATATAATGTCAGGTAAAATTTACTAAGCAAAAGCTGCCCACCAAGAAATTCCTTGAAGCTGCAAACAAAGTATCTACTATACAGAGAAAATGTTTGACATAAGCCTTGCAGAACAACCCCTTGTACAATCAGTTAAAAGCAAAGTGTCTAATAACTTATATGGGTCAAAAAGGTTGTCTGGTATGGCCTTGCAAGTTACCCAGTAGTGAGAAAAATCCCTTGTTTTCTGGGATAAAATAATTTATTTCTTCACTTGTTGATATCTTTGACTTAATAAGATACCTGTCCATGCTACATATAAAGCCATAAGTAATAATGTTTTGACAGTGAAGCCTTTTTTTTTTTTACCTTTCTCAATATTATGCTGGGTATATACTGGAGGTAGGTCTTCTCAAGTCCAGTGGCAGCTTATGGAATATCTATTTGTGATTCAAAAGGGGGGTTATTTACCCCCCCCCCCATGTTGTACTTACTATAATTAAAAATCAATTGCCAAATATTTGTTCAACTTGCTAATTGAACCAACTCATCGTGTAGTACTTCAACATCCTCAATACAGATAGAAGTACCTCAGAGTTTAATATCATCAGAAAACTTGACCAATCTACTAAATATGTCTATATCAGTAACATTAATGTAAAAAAAAAAAAGCAAGGCCCAAGAACTGACTCTAGAGAACTCCATTAGTATCAAAGATCCAGTTTGATTGGATTCCATTAATAACAACCTTTTGCTTTCTTCCATTAAATCACCCTACAATCTAATTAACAAGTCTTCCTTCAACCTCAAACAATGTGATTTTTTTTGTAAAGTACAAAAAAGCACATTTTGACCTTTGAAGGTTTAAACCTTCGATAGTGTTAATTTGCATAATGAACTGATGACTCCACCATAACTACTAGTTTAAATTTCATTGAAAGTCATTTTATTTTACAGGTAAAGCATATAAATGAAATAAAACACATATGTAGTTTAAATATGTTATATAGAACAGTAGTAATATTTTATATTTAAAAGAAAAATGTTGTTTATGTACACATATTTGATGCTACGTGTGATACTCATACATGGTACCCTACTGAGGCCAATTAAAATAACTATAGCTGACTTAAGCAAAAAAAAAATCTTTACTTACAAAACACTGTTCCAGGCACAGGCTATCAGTCATAGTTGTTTTAACATAAAATCGTTGATTGATAATAATAATAATAAATAAACAGTAAAACAGAACACAGTAACACCAACAGTTCAATCACAAAATAAATATGGGTCTTCAAGTACAACAAAAAGTTCCAAGAGAGTGTTATTATTAGTAACATTTTTTACACAATGTTGTTGATTAATTAAATATATACCATGAATAAATGCATCAGCCAAATGAATAGGTAATAATAATAATATCAAGAATTATAAATAAACAGCAAAACACAACAGAGTAATGTTAACACTTTGGTTAGAAAATATTACTTCTCTTACATCTTCTACACTAGGAAACAGGTACATTTTATAGAAGCAATGCAGATACTAAATACATCCCCTTGTGCCTCACCATAATGATCTGCTCCAATGCATGATAGGAGCTGCCAAGTATCACATTTTTGTGATATGAGTTGTTTTTCTTGTTGTTATTACAACAACTTCATTGAAGTAATGAGCATTATGCAAATTAAATGATGGAATTTTCCATGTAAATAACATTTAATGTGTGATTACTTTTCAAACCTTGTCAAATGGTTTCTGTTAACAACAGAACAAAAAAATTACACTGTTTGAATGCTGCCTCATGAACTTTTGAATATTTACAACTATCTTCAAATTCCTGGCTAGTGTAAAAAACCTTTTAACAAAGCCCATTTTTTAGTTAATCTTTTGTGGATACCATATCAAAGGTCTTTAACAATCTTAGTAAACCAAGTCCACATTCTTTCCATCATCCAGATAACAAGTAGTCTTCCAGGAAGGCCCATGCACATGTGTTCTGATGACACCATATGTGCATTAATGTCCACTAAGGGAACATAAATAATTTTGTCTTCTGTCCTTTTTGTGTTTAATATATGCACTTCTTTTTTTTTTATCCCTTTTTGGTAATTACATCTGCCACCTTTAAAACCATAGGAAAGCTTTGTTTCTGGTGCTTTTTCTATTTTTAATCTCTCACCCTTTCCACTTACTATAATTATAAAGGGATTAACATTTATGTGATTAAGGTCAATTCCAATATTTTTTCATAGAATACTGTACAGTCAGAAATATTTCTACTATATTCATCAATAGAAACAGAAGAAAATACTGAATACTCAGCCATCTCTCAATCTTCAGCATGACCCTGCCATCAGCCTTCTTTAACTTAGACTAAGAGACCAATATCAATTTTAATCTTTCTACCTTTAACATACTTTAAAAAATCCTTGCTGTAGTTTTAACATAATCAGCCAGCTGTTTCTCATAAGTACTTTTATTTCCAATTTATTTTTAAACCAAATTTCTAACTCTTATATATTTCTAAAGTCTATAGATATTTTAATCTATTGGGTTAAAAAAAAACCTTGAGGTGGGCAATGGTAGGCTTACACCTTGCCTGATAACGATATGCCTGCACCATAAATGTTCAAATGTGAGACTGCACAGCGTAAGACCAACATACATGTCACATTAACAATTTATTAAATTACATACACTATTAATGTTATAAACATAGAACTTATAATTTAATACTAATAGTAACAGAACTAGATGGTACAGCAACATTAACTTGTATATGTTAAATAATATATTTTTCATTTTGATTTTTTATACTTCAATTTTTAAGACAAATTCTCCATTTTTATCGTTCCAATTGCTAACTTTGTTCTTTTTAACTTAGGACACTGATATTATTATTACTACTATTAGTATTACCAACTAAAAAGTATAGTGCTACATTTTCAGTAAAAAACGTTTTTTAGGCCTACCCGTTTTTGAAGGGCGTCCTCTTAAAAAAGTAGTAGCAATCAACAAAACTGCTATCAAAGAAATTGCACTTATGAGGATAATAATTAATCCATCCATGATAAATTACCTGCTTAATTAAGTAAAAACTGACAGAAAACTAAATAGTGAAACCACCCACACATACGTTATTGTGGTTATTGTTAGTAAACATATTTTGTCGTTACCACGTCACATGTTAACACGCCAGTTTTTGTGAGTAAGCGAACGTAACCAGTAATCCTATAATAACTAAAACTAAATTATGCATATATAAGCACATGAATTACCAATATAGATATATGTTATATATATACATATATAACTAGATGTACTTCCGCAGGGTCCTCGAAAATGTTCTGTTTCAAGAGTAAATAAAATAAAATTATGAGTAAAAAATATTTTATTTCTTGCTTTCGAAGTCCATATGTTATGCTGTGCTGTAACCCACAAAGTGTATAATTCTTCTCGTTTTACTGACGTTATGATAGTACAAATTGCAATATTTATAAATATAGCGGCGCTATCGCTACCGCTATATTTGAAACTGACATTGTTAACGATAATTTTTTTTGTCAGTCGATAATGTAAGAATGAAAAACGCAAATTTCATGGTAAATGGTAATACTTTATTGCAACAATAACCTAATACAGAATTCTCAAAACAGCCTATCTGTATTTGTGAATGATGAGCGGAAAGCTGCTACTAACCATACAGCCTTCGATACATTCAATTATATTACATAAAAAGATTAAGGTTAAAAAATAAATCAATATTATGACAGTAATAATAATAATAATAAATGAATTAATAAGCTAATATGAAATAATAAATCTCTAATATTAGAAGATATTACGGCCCTTATTATTTGTTCAGTTTTATTATTGTTTTAATTTGTTATTTAATTTCAGTAGCATCAGCTTCTCGAAGTTGTTATCTATCAATCCAGCTCTTTTTTTTACTTCAAAATGATTTTCCCTGTTGAGAAAATGCGATATATAGCTGTAATCGATGGAATGCGCGTATTAAAAGTAAATGAAGAGAGATTTAAAAGCTGGTCAAGGGAACAAGCTTGATTCTATATCTTTTGAAGTTGATGGTTCTTTGCTCAGAAACAGTATTATTTGATTGTTGCTACTGTTGCGTCAGCAGTCACATGACTACAGTGACGCAACGTTTCTAGAACATCATGTACTTTGTCGAATGTTCAAGTTCTTACAGATATAGGGTGGGCGGATATATATATATAGGAGGGGA
>NW_013673086.1:32927-40016 GCF_000517525.1 Limulus polyphemus | reverse complement strand
GGGTTATACACGTTTCTTGTTGGAACTGTGATTATCCTGTATAATCAGGGTTAACAAAAATGTCTTCCTCCAATTTCTAAGGAAAGTGGGTTATACACGTTTCTTGTTGGAACTGTGATTATCTTGTATAATCAGGGTTAACAAAAATGTCTTCCTCCAATTTCTAAGGAAAGTGGTTATACACGTTTCTTTATAACTTCAGTTTGTTTTTGGACAAATTTGATAATGTATTCTGCACTAATTGTAGTTCCAGAATAGACTGAAGTTAATAGAGTTGTTAAAAATTAAATAACCTTCAACACTTCAGCCAAGTAAACGTTATTAAAAATTAACGAATCTTTAAACACTTCAGCCAAGTAAACGTTCATACTAATGTACTTCATGCCATTACCTTTACTTAAAGACAGAATTTTATAAAAATTAACACTATTTGAAGCGAACAATATCCAATACAGAAATACAAAATATTTCATTATATGTTAGTGTTTGTAACATAGAACACGATATCCAAGCAAATGGCATATATAAACAAAAGGGAGTTCAAAGGCAAATTATATAATATCCGGACAGATGAGTGTTAAAGGTGTAGAAGACATCTTACTGTTATTCTTCTCTTTGACAGAGAATCAGGTAACTCATTCAAATGCATCATATAAGTAAGGCCTGTGATAATTAGTCTTCTTTCAGCTTCATGTCTCTCAGTCAAAAAACAAGTGACTATTTACTTGTATTCCATGATTCCACCATATTCATAGTGTTCAATCTTAGAATTGGCATAGCACTAGGTCAAGTTACCCTTCTAGAATAGAATAATGGCAAGTTATCCTTCTACAATAGAATAATGACAAGTTACCCTTCTAGAATAGAATAATGTCAAGTTAGCCTTCTAGAATAGAATAATGGCAAGTTACCCTTCTAGAATAGAATAATTGCAAGTTACCCTTCTAGAATAGAATAATGGCAAGTTACCCTTCTACAATAGAATAATGACAAGTTACCCTTCTACAATAGAATAATGACAAGTTACCCTTCTAGAATAGAATAATTGCAAGTTATCCTTCTAGAATAGAATAATGGCAAGTTACCCTTCTACAATAGAATAATGTCAAATTACCCTTCTATAATAGAATAATGACCCAGAGATATAAAGATGGCATATAGATATGTACTCACCTGAGATATAAAAATGTCATATGGATATGTACTCACCTGAGATATAAAGATGTGATATGGATATGTACTCACAGGAGATATAAAGATGGCTTATGGATATGTACTCACCTAGAGATATAAAGATGTCATATGGATATGTACTCACTAGAGATATAAAGATGGCTTATGATATGTACTCACCTGAGATATAAAGATGTGATATGGATATGTACTCACTAGAGATATAAAGATGGCTTATGGATATGTACTCACCTGAGATAGAGAGATGTGATATGGATATGTACTCACTGAGATATAGAGATGTCATATGGATATGTACTCACTAGAGATACAGATATGTCATATGGATATGTACTCACCTGAGATAGAGAGATGTCATATGGATATGTACTCACTAGAGATATAAAGATGGCTTATGGATATGTACTCACCTGAGATATAGAGATGTCATATGGATATGTACTCACTAGAGATACAGATATGTCACATGGATATGTACTCACCAGAGATACAGATATGTCATATGGATATGTACTCACCAGAGATATAGAGATGTCTTAATCAATAAATTTCAGCACCTTTAATTTCAGTCATTCGGATCCAGAACTTTTCCAGATAGGCAGTGTTTCTTGTCGTTTATAGCTGTTTATGTCTCTCGTTTAACAACTGTTGTACTGTATAGCTTAGTCATGTCCATAACTTTGGGTTGAGCTTACAAAGACATATGCTGAATTGATATCAGTTCGTTATTCTATTCTAGAAGGGTAACTTGACATTATTCTGTTCTAGAAGGGTAACTTCACATTATTCTATTCTAGAAGGGTAACTTGACATTATTCTGTTCTAGAAGGGTAACTTCACATTATTCTATTCTAGGAAGGCTAACTTGCCATTATTCTATTCTAGAAGGGTAACTTGCCATTATTCTATTCTGGAAGGCTAACTTGCCATTATTCTATTCTAGAAGGGTAACTTGACATTATTCTATTCTAGAAGGGTAACTTGTCATTATTCTATTCTAGAAGGGTAACTTCACATTATTCTATTCTAGAAGGGTAACTTGCCATTATTCTATTCTAGAAGGGTAACTTGCCATTATTCTATTCTAGAAGGGTAACTTCACATTATTCTATTCTAGAAGGGTAACTTCACATTACTCTATTCTAGAAGGGTAACTTTGAGTACACATCCATATGCATGAATAACATTTTTGGAAGCCTGTCTCTGTCTTGGAAATGTGTTCTGTAACTTGTCTCTCAGCTCATAATATCAATATCAATAACGTCGTTTGCCATTAGATGTACTTGGCCTTTGTAGAGAATACTGTTATAACATTGTGCACTTTATTCTACTCTGTCAACACGCCCCCCAGTGGCACAGCATTGTTTGCCATTAGATGTACTTGGCCTTTGTAGAGAATACTGTTATAACATTGTGCACTTTATTCTACTCTGTCAACACGCGCCCCAGTGGCACAGCGGTATGTCTGCGGACTTAAAACGCTAGAAACCGGGTTTTGATACCCGTGGTGTGCAGAATACAGATAGCCCTTGTGCAGCTTTGTGCATAATTAAAAACAAATAAACAAACTGCCAACACGTATATTATTGATATCATCCATGTTATTAAACAGAACTCAAAACGTAATTTACCAGAATTCTGTTTACAAAAACAACTCGATCATATTCCCTGTTTAGACGACAACATTTTAAACAGTATTAAAACGAGTAAATGATGATGTGTTGAATAAACAGTTAAATCAAGCTACAACTTTCTGTACATCCTGAGGTAATGATTAGTAGTGCCCTGTTCTACAGTGATAATATAAGACTATGAATATCGCGTTTTAGCTACATTACTAGCTTAATTTAACGTCTTAAAAAATTTAGATGTAAAGCAAAGATTATTAGGTAGACGATGTAATTCGTAAAAAAAGAAATAAAAGTAAACATTAATTTCCGCTTTGAGCGAACTGTTATTTTTTTAAAATAAATATGTATATAATTAAGTTGATTTTAGTAAGCTAATTATAATTTTGACTTCCTATTCAATGCTCTATTCCACACACTTGGGAAAAGAGCCTTAAAGTAACAAAAATATAAATGCATAATCTCATTTAATTTTTTTGAAAAATACGTCAATGCGACAAAGTATACGCCGTGGTAAAAATCGGAACTATACATCTTAGTATTATTAGTATGAATGTCTGCTCTTGTAATTCTTCTGATCCAGTCAAAGTGTAACACTGTTTATATTTGGTGTAGGTATATCCTGGTTAGTTTATTAACCCTACCGACACGGGTCTTCCTATGGTCACTGGTCAAAGGCCATGCCATCGCGTTTGTAAACTCGCATGAAAAATGTTATTGAACTACTATTTTATGAATGTATGTCAATGAGTTTGGTATCAATTGTATATTGTAATTCCAATTTTAGCATTAAGCATTAGTTAATTTATTAAATTTAAAGTAAGTATTTAAACAAATCTAAATATTGATTTTTGTGTGACACGTGGCATGTTGAATGCAGCATTGGTTCAAATTAGATGTTTGTAATGTCCGAATACAGTCTATAGTTTTTACCAATTAGATACTCGGATTGCCTATATTAACAAGCTAGAATATAAGGTAAAAACCTTCTATTTTCTGAGATATTAACATATTTATTGAATCAACCATTTCGTATCTGTTCACCACACTATTCTATCATCCTAGGTTTAGTAAGAAAGGCGCAAAAAAACATCAAAGACAAATGTAACTGTTTATTCGTCAAATCATGTTTTCTAAAACAGTTTGTGGTTAAACTTACCTGACGATTTCTTTTCGTAAAATTAGTTGTCAAAAAAAAAAGTCTCGATACGTTTGCCAAGTAATGTAAGCGTATTCCAGTGTACAGTTGACAGATTTAACATACACGATGTACGTTTTCTAATTAAGTAAATGTCAACGTTTCCTTTTCAATCGATCTTGGTCAAGGAATCATGCTTTTTTAACTTTTAGTTCTCATCAGTTGTGAAATAAAACGAATTAATTCACGAAGGGGAACAAAAATTAGTTGCTTGTTATTTTGAAAAACGAACTACGTATCCCACACGAGCCAGTATGACGATATATATTTTTTTTTAATTCTGCCTTTCTTGTATCCTGATTGTTCTCTACGTATTTATTTATTGTTGTCTTCGGTTTCTCCTTAACTCAAGTTCTTTCATTCTCATAGCCTGTTATCATCTTCCTTTCCCGCATCCTCTTCAGAACTTAAACTTTTATCACGAACTGGCAAAGCGAAATTAGCCATCTCGTTTCACCATTGGTTTTTTTTACTTGAACTCCTTCCGTGCTTTGTAACAAAATCTCTTATCAGGAGAAGGAGTATTTCAGAGAGAAATATATGTTACTTGGTGATTTTTTTTCCTGAGAGGTCTCTCCTTATATGTGAGTGCAAGGTTCGAGCCGCCCTAGCTGCTGAATTCGGTCGATATTTTCAGCTGTGTAGCACATTATAACCGTGATGTTTAATCCTGCTATTCTGTTAGGGTTAACACATAGCAGCGAGTGCTACCGATTGGTTTCCCTGTTTGATCAAACAATTATATATTAGTGTTGACTATGCCTAAACGAGTGTCAGACTTAGTTGTTTAGCCCACGTGTCATATAAGGTGATGTTAAGATTGAACATTCTAAATCTATAGGTTGTGGTATCTATATCTGACATATTAAGAACATAAAGTTAATGTAGATAAACAGCAGAGATGGTTCTTTCTGTATGTGATGTGTTGTAATGAATATGCTGTGTATTGTTGTATTTTCAACTTTGAATTCACGGAAGTTAACAGAAGTATACAGAACTTAATCAGTTGTTAATAAACCGTCGTTGACAATTAAATTGTTGTTGACAAAAAGTGACAATTAATTCCTATAATCAGTTCAAAAAACCTATAAAACGGATGCTGTTGCTTGCTGACCTCCCTCTTGTCAGTATTTCAAAAATGGAAATGGTTCTACCCGAAACTTATAGAGGTATCTGTTTATTTCATGTGCCGCATCAGATGTCATTAAAAAATCCTGTTGCACGTGCAAATTGAAAACGTATCTGTAACCCTCTCACTTATTATCTTTACACTTTAAATAACATAAACTACGTTAGATAGAAAATGGTTATTTAATTGAAAATATCTCACACATGTAAATTCAGTGTTTAATGATAATACAAAGAAATATTAAATGGTGATCTAATTTAAAAATACGGGTACTCAGTTTTCTGTAGTCTAAAGTTGATAAAATACAACAAACATATGCAGTTACCTCTGTACCATATAACCTTTTAGTATTTCTCTCTTACCATTTAATCATTTAGAAGTTGAAATGTGATTATACAGTTACCTCTGTACCATATAACCTTTTAGTATTTCTCTCTTACCATTTAATCATTTAGAAGTTGAAATGTGATTATACAGTTACCTCTGTACCATATAACCTTTTAGTATTTCTCTCTTACCATTTAATCATTTAGAAGTTGAAATGTGATTGGAGTCATTAACCTCAAGAATATTCTCCCTCTTTTGCAAATAATTTGTACAAAAATGTTCATTGTAACAAGCTATTAATACGCTTTCCCTCCTTCGAGTCATTAACCTCAAGAATATTCTCCCTCTTTTGCAAATAATTTGTACAAAAATGTTCATTGTAACAAGCTATTAATACGCTTTCCCTCCTTCGAGTAGAAGATCAAATAAAGTACCAATAACGCAAGCGTCTCCGCGGCAGTTTTTAAACTTTACTTGAAAATCTGA
This sequence comes from Limulus polyphemus, assembly GCF_000517525.1. Taxonomy (NCBI): domain Eukaryota; kingdom Metazoa; phylum Arthropoda; class Merostomata; order Xiphosura; family Limulidae; genus Limulus; species Limulus polyphemus. Next base: position 34,054 of record NW_013673086.1, on the reverse strand, counting down.
AGCAACTTGATAAGTCCTTATTACCGCTGCTCTTCCAGATTCATTAAACTAATGAACCCTAAAACTCCACGTAAGAACGTGTAACACGAAAACGTTGGGGTAAAAACAACTCAAGGACTTATCACAGCGATGAATCGTGCATATTTCAGAATTCACTCAATGTTTTACGCCACGCCTATTTTTAGTGTAATAGGTTCAAGATATTGATTCTGTTGTGTTTGTACTAATTTTCAGGAATGTTTTTTTTCTCAATTTCATATACAAACCTTACTTCAAAGTTAGAAATATCGTACGTATCATGTCTTGTACTTTTAAATTTCGATCAAAAGATGTTTATCAGTTGTCATTTCACGACATTCTAATTCACTAAAGCTTTGTTTAATCAAATATTCATAACATTTGTGAATAAGTTATCCTATATTCAACGCTATTTGATGACCCCTCCTCCCCTCTTTGTTAACCAAATAGTGGTTTCGTGGTCCCCTTCTCCCTTATCATCAGACTTTCTCTCTTCGTGACTCGATATTAATTTATTGTCGTTGTTTACTGCCCCCCCCCCAGTGGCACAGCGGTATGTCTGCGGACTTACAACGCTAGAAACCGGGTTTCGACACCTGTGGTGGATAGAGCACAGATAGCCCATTGTGTAGCTTTGTGCATAATTACGAACAAAATTGTTGTTCAATCGCCAGGTCTTACTAAACGATACCATATCCAGCTCGCCAGGTCTTACTAAACGATACCATATCCAGCTCGCCAGGTCTTACTAAACGCTACCATATCCGGCTCGCCAGGTCTTACTAAACAATACCATATCCAGCTCGCCAGGTCTTACTAAACGATACCATATCCGGCTCTCCAGGTCTTACTAAACCCTACCATATCCAGCTCGCCAGGTCTTACTAAACGATACCATATCCAGCTCGCCAGTTCTTACTAAACGATACCATATCCAGCTCGCCAGGTCTTACTAAACGATACCAGTCGTACAAGCCTTTTACTCCTTTATCTTACTAATCATTATACAGTCGTACAAGCCTTTTACTCCTTTATCTTACTAATCATTATACAGTCGTACAAGCCTTTTACACGTTTATCTTACTAATCATTATACAGTCGTACAAGCC
>NW_013673086.1:27387-31927 GCF_000517525.1 Limulus polyphemus | reverse complement strand
TAATCATTATACAGTCGTACAAGCCTTTTACTGCTTTATCTTACTAATCATTATACAGTAGTACAAGCCTTTTACTGCTTTATCTTACTAATCATTATACAGTAGTACAAGCCTTTTACTCCTTTATCTTACTAATCATTATACAGTCGTATAATGATTAGTGACGCTCCTACGTGTTGCACTCTGCCATTTCACAAAATACGTGGACGTAAGTGTGCAGATACTGTGTTCGCGTCCCGATACTGCAACAAATTGCGCTCCGTACTTTAAAGGCCGTGGATGAGTTATAAAGTGGACAGTAACATCTCTCTATTTGGTCAGTCAAGTTTAACCCAAAGGTCAGCGTGAGTGCTGTGCGCTAGCTGCTTTCAGTCAAATCTATAAGGAAGAAATCAGCGCAGATAGTCATTGAGTAACTTTACGCGACTATTATGTTTGTGTATTTTTTGCTAAGCACAAAAAAAACTACACAATGGGCTGTCTGTACAGTACCAACCACGGGTATCGAAACCTCATTTCAGCGTTATAAACCTTCAAACTTACCGCTGAGCTACTGGGGTACAAAATACATCAAATAGAATGTTCTTCCCCAATACGTTGCCATTAATACCACTCTTTACAACATTAAAACAAAACTTTGAAAGTATATTATGTTACATCTTTTGAACACTAGTCACGTGTTCCAATTCTTACTTGTTTTCTTTTTTTACTCCAATAAAAATTCATAAAATGAATTGTTTAATTTGGGTCTCGTTTCTAAAAAATAAAGCACTTCTTACTTAATTTCAAGAAGTGACTTAATTTTATCTTTACAAGCATTGCCAGGTTTGAAGGCAGAGATTCATGTACTTAATTTGGTTTTCGACAGGACGTAATCACGGACCCGTTATTAGTCCAGTTATCGGAGCTTTAATTGGAACCGTTCTGACTTTGGTTTTTGCTGCAGTGATTACCGTAACAATCATGAGATTGAGAAAACACAGAAGTAAAAAAGGTAAGCTGAAAATTGTATCAACATGTTTTGATAATAGAACACTGACGAAATACGAAGATAAGGATATCTAGATTGGATATTATGTATAATTAACATAAGTAGAAGAGGTTAAAATCATCCAATTATGTATGGTTTCAATTATTACTTTGTGTGTATGCCTATCTTTTTCTAGTGTTTTAAATCAATTCGTGAAATATTAGCGAGATTTCATTATATAGTGTACATTATTCAAAGATGCATAGTTGAGAGATTGGACAAATTACCGAAATATGTTAATATTATGTTAACAAATTATTTTGTTTACATTGTTTCAGTTGTTTAGTTTGTTACTAATTAGTGTAATTGGTTGACTTGTAAAATTCGTCGACAAAGTGGTCTCTGAATGGACGAATCCATCTGCTTTCTAAATGGCCTTTCCCGAATGGAAAAACCTTTAGAAAATACATCATGCTACCAAACTGTCTTTTCTGATTGAAAAACTTCTTACACAATCCAACTGGTCCCTAAGGCATTTCCTGAATGATCATATCGTTATACAATCCAACTGGTCCCTAAGGCATTTCCTGAATGATCATATCGTTACACAACCCAAATGGTCCCTAAGGCATTTCCTGAATGATCATATCGTTACACAATCCAAATGGTCCCTAAGGCATTTCCTGAATGATCATATCGTTACACAATCCAAATGGTCCCTGAGGCATTTCCTGAATGATCATATCGTTACACAATCCAAATGGTCCCTAAGGCATTTCCTGAATGATCATATCGTTACACAATCCAAATGGTCCCTAAGGCATTTCCTGAATGATCATATCGTTACACAATCCACTTGGTCCCTAAGGCATTTTCTGAATGATCATATCATTACACAATCCAAATGGTCTCTAAGGCATTTCCTGAATGATCATATCGTTACACAATGCAAATGGTTCCTAAATGGCCTCTTCTGAATTTTTAGAAAACTGTTACGTAATCCATCTAATCACTGAGTGTCATTTTATGAATTGGCAAACTGTTATACAATCCATAAGTTGAGAAATAGTTACACAATCCAATTAGTCACAAAATGACCTTTTCTAGATGAACAAATCGTTAGACAACCTTCTTAACACTAAATAAGATTTTCTGAATGGATAAACCGTTACACAATCCAATTGGTCACAAAATGACCTTTTAGACCATTGAACACAACTTTGATGTTTTCATGGGACCACTGCGTCCGTTCGTACTTGTTTTCTAAATGGGAGAAAGAAACCCCAGGATTCAAACAGGGATTTTATTACATATGTCATCAATGGGAATTTTTATTTTCAATGATTTGTTTCGCAACAGTTTCAATATGTTTAAGTTTGCTTTAATAAACTCAAAGGTCCCTTTGATGCATTTGAAGTATTATAACATTTTTGAATTGTATCAAGCACAGTATTTTAGTACAATGAATTAAAAAAAGACCCAATACTAAAGTGTTATAGTCAACTACTAGAAAGCGCTCGAGTTTTGGGTCTTTTTTTGAATTTATTGCACGTTTTGTGTCTGATCCTGTGTGCAAACTCTTTTATCAGAGTTGTTTAGTACAGGTTGTCTACAACTACTTGTAGATATTTATCAGAGTTGTTTAGTACAGGTTGTCTACAAATACTTGTTGATATTTAGAAAAAAAACAAGGATAATGGCATGCGGTTCAGTACTTGTTCGTCTATCTACTCTCAGGTTTTATACCACATGAATTCAACATACCTCAAATATCTACTCTCAGGTTTTATACCACATGAATTCAACATACCTCAAATATCTACTCTCAGGTTTTATATCACAAGAATTCAACATACCTCAAATATCTACTCTCAGGTTTTATATCACAAGAATTCAACATACCTCAAATATCTACTCTCAGGTTTTATACCACACGAATTCAACATACCTCAAATATCTACTCTCAGGTTTTATACCACACGAATTCAACATACCTCAAATATCTACTCTCAGGTTTATACCACACGAATTCAACATACCTCAAATATCTACTCTCAGGTTTTATACCACCTCCACATGAATTCTTTCGACCTCAACATACTTCGCCATTTGTCAAGCACATTAACAAACACGCGTTCTGAAAAATCCTCAGTTGTTTCCTAAGTATGATGGTGGAGTTTGAACTTCAATCTTTACGCGTCACCATATTTCAAAGTTTGAGTGATATTATGCCCGAAGATGATCAGAGATATTAGGCTCGAGGATTTCAGTGATCCGAGTACCGGTCTTGTATAACTCTTTCAGCACGGGCTTGGTTCCCTCGGACCGACCTCGTAACCATTTTGTGCTTGTTATAGTTTTCGTGTTATAACTTTTAAATTAGTAAGCGTATGTTAACGAACTTTGGCAGATTATCAGTAAACGTCACAATGCTTTCATAAGCAAAATATTATTTTATTTATTAAGGGTTGTAAAGCAATGTTTCTCTTATGCCTATCTGTTTTCTTTTGGCATATTGCCTATCCGACATGCAAAGTAATTTTCATTTTAAGATTTAAAAATACTTTTGTGCATGAGAAAATTTTCAAATTTCACATGCGAAATTTTTTATTATGTCCAAATATTTAACAAACGTTTCTTAAGAAAAATCTATATTTTTTATATGTTATTTTCAGTAACGAATTTCTGTACGGGTTTGGTCGATTTGACCGATCTCGTAACCACGTTAAAAAATTTGGAAATAGATATAAATTATGCCTTTTTCTTTCTAGAATGACTACAATTATAACACGAAAACATAAACATGTTTAGACTAAATAGCTTAAATCTCATAACATTATACATTTATGTATATTTATTATTTTTATTATATTAACCTATCAGCCATGCCTGGCTAACAATACAAAAGCTACAATGAGGCGGCGCACGTGCACTCATGTTACAGTGTCCGATAATATAAAACTGACCTTTAGTCTTTACAAAGTGACCTGTCTTGGCTGTGATTTAGTAGACTAGTATTTTGTAAAATACAGTCACATTTCAATTATTATACATTATATGTGTGTATATATATCATTGCTATTTAGAAATAAATTCTTAAACTTATTTTTCTTAAAACGTAGAACAGTAAATAAAAAAGTAAAGTAGACAATTATCTCTTCCAGTTACAACCTTTGTACTCGGTAGCTGGTTGATGTAGGTTGCTAAGCCTTTTAAAAATTTGCACGTGGAGCATATGAAACAAAGTAATTTTTTTCAGGTTTTATATTTACATATGAATAGCTACAAAATCATAAATTACTATATACCATAGAATTACACTATAATTTAACAAGCTTAGTAACTAATCTGTATTTCAGTCTAAAAAAATATGAAATTTTGAGCAGACTAAAGACAGAACCTACCTTCTTGAAATCTTGGTTCGAAAGAAAGAAATGGCATTCGATCACGTTAAAATGGCTGAAAAAGTCACTAGGGGACATTCTGAGCTTCCGATTGGTTACTTATGTCGTATATAGAAGTAAGTGTATATAAGGGAGCGTTTCCAAAAATGGAAAGGTGTGGACGGAG
>NW_013673086.1:21676-26656 GCF_000517525.1 Limulus polyphemus | reverse complement strand
CGGTGGTACTTGTGATTGATAGACCTAGCAGGAGTGTCTTTGGACACCAGATCATGTGTTATTGAACTGTTTGTTGCACTGTTCGGTGGTACTTGTGATTGATAGACCTAGCAGGAGTGTCTTTGGACACCAGATCCTGTGTTATTGAACTGTTTGTTGCACTGTTCGGTGGTACTTGTGATTGATAGACCTAGCAGGATTGTCTTTGGACACCAGGTCCTGTGTTATTGAACTGTTTGTTGCACTGTTCGGTGGTACTTGTGATTGATAGACCTAGCAGGATTGTCTTTGGACACCAGGTCCTGTGTTATTGAACTGTTTGTTGCACTGTTCGGTGGTACTTGTGATTGATAGACCTAGCAGGATTGTCTTTGGACACCAGATCCTGTGTTATTGAACTGTTTGTTGCACTGTTCGGTGGTACTTGTGATTGATAGACCTAGTAGGAGTGTCTTTGGACACCAGATCCTGTGTTATTGAACTGTTTGTTGCACTGTTCGGTGGTACTTGTGATTGATAGACCTAGCAGGAGTGTCTTTGGACACCAGATCCTGTGTTATTGAACTGTTTGTTGCACTGTTCGGTGGTACTTGTGATTGATAGACCTACCAGGAGTGTCTTTGCACAGAGAACAACAGAACCGAATTTCTTCGTCAATAGACATTAGAGAAATGATGATTGGTTAGGAAAAATCCTTGAATTGTGATTTAGGCCTAAACTGACAAAAACAAATAAAATGTTACTTTTTAGACTAAAATGTATTTTACCGCATGCCGTTATCATTAAATTAAAAGCTATTAAGTTTGGAAATACGTACAACCATTTTGAACAGTCTGTACAACGAATCAAATGAAAAGATTGTGAAGACGTTCCTTAATCTTGCTAGAAGTGAACAGTCGTTCTGTGTATAATTTTCATGCCCATTGTTTTCTTTTATCATTTTTGTCGATGATGCTGTGATTTACGAGTATAATTAATGTGAGCGAGGCTTATATCATTCATTCTTGCCATCATAATATCAGAATGCAGTTAATCAGAAGGAGTTTACGTGTTAGTTTGATAAAGGAAACGTTGTAAAACTAAAGTTTCGTATTTTTTTAAATACAGTTTCGCTCTTTATAAAGTTCGGCTTTCTTTTTTTTATTACATTACGTCTTATAATTACATAATATGACTTTCTTCAAGCAAACCTCATTGGCTTTCGACCTGGCGTCAGAATTTAGCATAGATATTTCTTCCTATTTGAATATTATGTACAAAACTGAATGAAAGGGTTAGTTAACTTTCTTGGATTGGTAACTTTCTGTATTATCTTGTTTACAGTAATATTTTAAGCATTAAATCTCACCCAGTAACTTTTTCTGGTATTTTTAGAATCAACAGAAGGAACAATTGCCGATAAGTAAGTATACAATATTGTTCATGTGTTTAAGTGTATGTGTGTATGTTAGACAATGTGGCTTTCTTTGTAATCCAATAATAGTACCGTCTATGTCTGTTATTAATTATATATTGTCAAATTCTCTGTCAGGTTTCTAGATATCAACCTCGTATCACTTTTCTTTATTTGCAGTATAAGTACAGATAAAACTAACATTATATTTTATGTTTGAAATGTGCAAAGTCTCAAGAGACATTAAACTGTAAAAGTAAAACTACAGAAAGTGAAACGTATTGTATATTTACAAACCAGTGAAGGTAAGTGGTTAACAATGGAAAAAGTAAAACTACAGAAAGTGAAACGTATTGTATATTTATATACCAGTGAAGGTAAATGGTTAACAATGGAAAAAGTAAAACTACAGAAAGTGAAACGTATTGTGTATTTACACACCAGTGAAGGTAAATGGTTAACAATGGAAAAAGAAAACTACAGAAAGTGAAACGTATTGTGTATTTACAAACCAGTGAAGGTAAATGGTTAACAATGGAAAAAGTAAAACTACAGAAAGTGAAACGTATTGTGTATTTACAAACCAGTGAAGGTAAATGGTTAACAATGGAAAAGGAAAACTACAGAAAGTAAAACGTATTATATATTTACAAACCAGTGAAGATAAATGGTTAACAATGGAAAAAGTAAAACTACAGAAAGTAAAACGTATTGTATATTTATATGCCAGTGAAGGTAAATGGTTAACAATGGAAAATAGTTTTAACTATAAAATGACACAAGGATCTGTTTTTGGTCTAATAATATTCATAGGGAGTGTTATCCATTTCGTCTCATCCAACAGTAGATTAGGCATGCTTTTAAATTTTGATAGTATACAAAACATTATCCTTGTTAGTATCTATTAAATATATTCGACTGACAGTTATTCTACAAGGATTTAATAAAATCGGTTAACGATTCCAACGTTTTAAAATGTACAATAATTTATTGTATAAACTTAAAATGTTTCATTGGAACATGCTCCTCCATCTTTAAGAGACAAGAAAGACATAGAAAATTCCAGTAATATACCAACTAAATGTACATGTACAAGTTGCATCTCTCACAGTGATACCATTTACAATATTGATTTCCAGATACTTGCTTCTCTAGAACCAAGACCTAAATCACTATTCAAAATGATTTTGTTTTTAGCAATTTCTAACGATCCTCTTGTGTTTAATTCATTTTATAACTTTACTTCTTTAAGTATTTGAACTTTATTCTAATCAATATTACATGAAGAGATCGCCACAGGTACCGACAAGACCGAATCTCTAGTTTTTGATTTATCAACTGCATTTTCATGTTCTTTAATTCTAAGTTTCAAACCTGTCTGTCTGATGTAACTTAAACCACAACTACAAGAAATTTTGTATATTCCACATTTATCCTTTACTTCAATTTTATCTTTAACACCGATATAGCAAGGTTAATTAATCTTAACTGAGGAATAAAGGTTATTTGACAACTCGTATTTTTCATGAACATATTATATTTTGTTGACAATGGTTGACAATCTATAATATCAGGTTCATAACCTCTATCAATCCTATCTATAGTATCAGGTTCAAACCTCTATCAATCCTATCTATAATATCAGGTTCAAACCTCTATGAATCCTATCTATAATATCAGGTTCAAACCTCTATCAATCCTATCTATAATATTAGGTTTATAACCTCTATAAAGCCTATCTATAATATCAGGTTCATAACCTCTATCAATCCTATCTATAATATCAGGTTCATAACCTCTATCAATCCTATCTATAATATCAGGTTCATAACCTCTATCAATCCTATCTATAATATCAGGTTCATAACCTCTATCAATCCTATCTATAATATCAGGTTCATAACCTCTATCAATCCCTGAAGAAGAAAGGTCCACCTATCGAAAGCGCTCGGGTTTTTATTCATTTCCATCACGAGTTCTTGAACTTTCGTGTTTTTCTTGCATCATGAATTCAATAATTAAAATATGGTGTGTAGTTGTTAAAAAAACATTCGCTATATTTCTGTGTTGCTAATAAAAGTACTGGTTTCACAATAGAATCACTGGCTACGGGAGCAATTAGTAGTTAAATTACAGTGTTTACTGGTTATAGAACCACGTGTCTTACTTTTCTACCGTTAATCAAATTATTGGTTCCGTAATGGAACCTCTGGCTATGATAGCAATTTGTAGTTAAATTACAGTGTTTACTGGTTATAGAACCACGTGTCTTACTTTTCTGCTGTTAATACACTGGCTATGATAGCAATTATTAGTTAAATTAGAGTGTTTACTGGTTATAGAACCACGTGTCTTACTTTTCTGCCGTTAATAAAATTATTGGCTCCGTAATGGAACCACTGGCTATGTTAGAAATTCAATTATTGAATTACTTGTTCGATTTTTGTACTAATGAATAATTTATTGTTTCGAAAATGTAATTTGGATTACTACACATAACAGGCCTGTGTTAAGAATACACCAGGTTAGAAATATCACAATTATTTTTTCTTTAACTGTTGCTGCTGTTAGGGAAAAGTAGATTGAGTAAAGTGTGACTACTTCACAAGGCTATTGTTTAGATTGAAGTAAAGTGTAACTACTTCTCAGGGTTATTGTTTAGATTGAAGTAAAGTGTAACTACTTCACAAGGTTATTGTTTAGATTGAAGTAAAGTGTAACTACTTCACAAGGTTATTGTTTAGATTGAAATAAAGTGTAACAACTTCACAATGTTATTGTTTAGATTGAGGTAAAGTGTGACTACTTTACAGGTTTATTGTTTAGATTGAAATAAAGTGTAACTACTTCACAAGGTTATTGTTTAGATTGAAATAAAGTGTAACAACTTCACAATGTTATTGTTTAGATTGAGGTAAAGTGTGACTACTTTACAGGTTTATTGTTTAGATTGAAATAAAGTGTAACTACTTCACAAGGTTATTGTCTAGATTGAAATAAAATGTAACTACTTCATAAGGTTATTGTCTAGATTGAAATAAAATGTAACTACTTCACAAGGTTATTGTCTAGATTGAAATAGAGTGTAACTACTCCACAAGGTTATTGTTTAGATTGAAGTAAAGTGTAACTACTTCACAAGGTTATTGTTTAGATTGAAGTAAAGTGTAACTAATTTACAAGGTTATTGTCTAGATTGAAATAAAATGTAACTACTTCATAAGGTTATTGTTTAGGTTAAAGTGTAACTACTTCTCAAGGTTATTATTTAGGTTAAAGTAAAGTGTAACTACTTCACAAGGTTATTGTTTAGGTTAAAGTAAAGTGTAACTACTTCACAAGGTTATTGTTTAGGTTAAAGTGTAACTACTTCTCAAGGTTATTGTTTAGGTTAAAGTAAAGTGTAACTACTTCACAGGGTTATTGTTTAGATTGAAATAAAATGTAACTACTTCACAATGTTATTGTTTAGATTGAGGTAAAGTGTGACTACTTTACAGGTTTATTGTTTAGATTGAAATAAAGTGTAACTACTTCACAAGGTTATTGTTTAGATTGAAGTAAAGTGTAACTACTTCACAAGGTTA
>NW_013673086.1:19593-20676 GCF_000517525.1 Limulus polyphemus | reverse complement strand
CTACTTCACAAGGTTATTGTTTAGGTCGAAGTAAAGTGTAACTACTTCACAAGGTTATTGTTTAGGTTAAAGTAAAGTGTAACTATTTCACAAGGTTATTGTTTAGGTTAAAGTAAAGTGTAACTACTTTACAAGGTTATTGTTTAGGTTAAAGTAAAGTGTAACTACTTTACAAGGTTATTGTTTAGGTCGAAGTAAAGTGTAACTACTTCACAAGGTTATTGTTTAGGTTAAAGTAAAGTGTAACTACTTTACAAGGTTATTGTTTAGGTTAAAGTAAAGTGTAACTACTTCACAAGGTTATTGTTTAGGTTAAAGTAAAGTGTAACTACTTCACAAGGTTATTGTTTAGGTTAAAGTAAAGTGTAACTACTTTACAAGGTTATTGTTTAGATTGAAGTAAAGTGTAATTACTTCACAAGATTAAGTGTTATCTTGTCATCATGAAAGTAGAAATTTATTGACACTGATCTCTCTAATGATGCTGTTGTAACGATTATCGATACTTCCAATTGTATCTAATGGTTATATTCTATATTAACTTGGATTTCGAAGCTGACTAACTGAGTTCGAATCTCTGTGGTACCATAAACTATTCTCTCCTTTAAGCTATATGTGCGTATAAGAGTGACAGTTAATATACCTGGGTGTGTCATGAATAATGTTGCCTTACCTCATATAGCTCAAAATTAGGGACGGCGGCAGATAGGTTTACTATAAATACAACATGAAATACAACTTAGTGGTACTACAATATATTAAAGACTAACTGTAATACAGAAAAACGGATATTCCGCTGTATCGTAATAACTCAACAGAAGGTACGCTTTATCCCTAGAAAAATCTCATTATTATAGTGTTATAGCTTTGAAGAAATCATTGACCTTAATTAATGTGATAAGGATAATAGGGTACGTTTTAGTGTATAAATTTAATATCTAGCTGTGAACTGGTGTGTTTCGATTAAAAAAAAATGTTTGAAAGGGAATTATTATCGGAAAAGATGAATAGGTTAGTTTAAGTTAAGATGAATAGGTTAGTTTAAGTTAGGATGAATAGGTTAGTTTAAGTTAGGATGAATAG
>NW_013673086.1:16710-18785 GCF_000517525.1 Limulus polyphemus | reverse complement strand
GATGAATAGGTTAGTTTAAGTTAGGATGAATAGGTTAGTTTAAGTTAGGATGAATAGGTTAGTTTAAGTTAGGATGAATAGGTTAGTTTAAGTTAGGATGAGTAGGTTAGTTTAAGTTAAGATGAATAGGTTAGTTTAAGTTAAGATGAATAGGTTAGTTTAAGTTAGGATGAATAGGTTAGTTTAAGTTAGGATGAATAGGTTAGTTTAAGTTAGGATGAATAGGTTAGTTTAAGTTAAGATGAATAGGTTAGTTTAAGCTAGGAGAAAAAATACGGCGACATTTTTATTTTTCTTTAGGTTTTTTATACTAACAACTTCAATAAAATGAGTTTCTTGGTCGAAAGATGTAAGTTGCTTTGAAGATATTTCCATTTAATGAAATACTTTGGTTCAAAAATCGAACTCCGTCATATTTCCGTGCATGACGAAGTAACGTAAATAAGATGTTTAAAATATTTTGAGGAGGAATAAAAAAATACTTGCCATCAACAACATCTTAAAATAAACATCTATTGAAAATTGGAGCTAAATAATTCATAAACCTGAAAGTCTATTTTTTTCTCTATTAAAAGATGTACCGAAATCTTCGTACGGTAAACCAATAATGAGTTAATTAAGAAGATACCTGTCCTATAATATGCTTAAAGCATAGACTGACTTTGGAACATTAATTATTTATATCAGTGAGTGTATTACTTATAATATCTCTATTAACAGTAACTTATTATCGATATATAATCAGTTGATGTTTCAATATTTAGCATTGAAGCTCTGTATGGTTTTTAAGCTGCAAATATTTTGATTCAAAGTTAACTATAATGTAATTACTTTGATCATGAATACAAAATAACAAATATTTCCCCCCAAACAAAAATTTCCTAGTTAATTACATTGGTCGCGTAAACTAAGTTACCTGTCAATATATAGCTTAACTTCTAAAGCATCATATACACCCCCCCCCCCCACCCCACACACACACACTATAATTATCTTGATGTTAGCTTCTCATCTGTCTAATATCTAATAAAGAAAGATGGAATTACTTTTCCCTTTTTCCGAATACTCATTACTTCAGAACATATAATCACCCTTTAGCTATATTGTCGCTCCCGGGAAAAAAAAAATATATATATATACTAGCATGTAGGTGATCTATTTCAAGAAAACCAAGTTTACTAAATTGATTTAAAACCTGCTAGTTGCACTTGAGACGAAACTAGTCCGACTCCAATCAATATTTCCGGTGGAGAATATTTTTATTGTTGTTTTGTAAAGAACTGAAAGACGTCACAAATCTACATGAATTCACGTTGGTTAAGTAAAATGTTTAGGGAAAGAAAATGAGGAGAAAAATGTCGTTATTGTAATTTGAAACAATATCACGATTTGTTTTTAAGGAAAGTTCTTAAGAAGGAATTAGGGATTGATTTGGTTTTGATTTTCTGGGTGAAGATAACTTTTCTACCATGTCGCTTTTGGAGCGAAGACCTTTGAACCAAGTAGATAATTTGGTCTGAGAAACTGTTTTCTATAATTTCGATTCAACTCTTTGGCTTTTTTTTTAATATTTCGAACTTGGTTATTGGTTAGACCAGAACTAAGGTATGATTGTTAGATCTTGAATCCTGATTTATCTGATGAAAAATCTCTAACTACTATAAACCAGCTGTTAAACTTTCTTTTTTTCTTCGGTTGTCCCGACTCCAAGTTGGTTAGTAGATCAAGAACATTGAGAAGAAACTGACACTGTTAAAATACTTGATATAAACGAAAATAGAGGTAATATTTATGAAGTAAAATGGCATATAGTTGAACTGAATGTAATCCAGAAGTAATCGATCCAGAATGGCATATAGTTGAACTGAATGTAATCCAGAAGTAATCGATCCAGAATGGCATATAGTTGAACTGAATGTAATCCAGAAGTAATCGATCCAGAACGGCATATAGTTGAACTGAATGTAATCCAGAAGTAATCGATCCAGAACGGCATATAGTTGAACTGAATGTAATCCAGAAGTAATCGATCCAGAACGGCATATAGTTGAACTGAATATAATCCAGAAGTAATC
>NW_013673086.1:14890-16466 GCF_000517525.1 Limulus polyphemus | reverse complement strand
CGGACTTATACCGCTAGAAACCGGGTTTCGATACCCGTGGTGGGCAGAGCACAGATAGCCCTTTGTGTAGCTTTGTGCTTAATAATAAACAACAATAACCATTACCGCCAGCCCCCCCTAGTGGCACAACGGTATGTCTGCGGACTTATACCGCTAGAAACCGGGTTTCGATACCCGTGGTGGGCAGAGCACAGATAGCCCTTTGTGTAGCTTTGTGCTTAATAATAAACAACAATAACCGTTACCGCCAGCCCTCTAGTGGCACAACGGTATGTCTGCGGACTTATACCGCTAGAAACTGGGTTTCGATACCCGTGGTGGGCAGAGCACAGATAGCCCTTTGTGTAGCTTTGTGCTTAATAATAAACAACAATAACCGTTACCGCCAGCCCTCTAGTAGCACAATGGTATGTCTGCGGACTTATACCGCTAGAAACCGGGTTTCGATACCCGTGGTGGGCAGAGCTCAGATAGCCCTTTTTGTAGCTTTGTGCTTAATAATAAACAACAATAACCGTTACCGCCAAAAACATATCGTCCATTTTGGGGCCGTGGGTGTGGGTGTGTTATGAGGGCGGCGTTCAAATTCAACTGTTTGTTCAGAAAGGAGTAAGCCAGGAGTTGACGGTGTGTACTGTTGACTATCTATCTTATGTGTAGTTTTTCAGTTCAGAATTAGGGATGGATAGAGGTGATAGACCTTGTATAGCTTTTAGCGAATATCAGAAAACAAAGAAACCATACAAGTTTCAAGTGTAATATATACAATGTAAAATATATGGACTTATAGAGTTTAGGACAAACAAAAGTCTTTCGTAAATAACTTTGTTTTGAAGTTGATTTCGGTTACATCGTGCGGCTAAAATAACTTAAAAGTCGAAAGTAAAGTGACGTTTTTTAAGTAAAATTAGGATGCTATAACAATAGTTCTCATGAAAAGGCTCATGCACAGTCCGAAGGGTACGACTTGTAACAAGTTATGTTTACTCCAAACAAGAAAAACTGATTTAAAGTGAATTAGGAATGGTAACATAAAGTTACTTTGAGTTACAGTTCTCAGCTTTCATACAGCTACCAAACACATCCTAAATGTGGCTTCTCTGATAATACTATAAAGTTTCTTTGAGTTACAGTTGTCAGCTTTCTTACAGCTACCAAACACATCCTAAATGTGGCTTCTCTGATAATATACACCTGGAAAAAAGTTAAGCACCCCCGTGTTTTTTTCAAGTGATTCAGATTCGACGTTCTTGTGACTGATTATAAATTACCATTCAATCTAAACGTGTTTATCAAATGAAATTATTATCACCGTAAAATAACAATTTTTAATTTACATATCATGACATCAAAATATGGACAGTTTTCACGCTTAAAATTATCTTTAATAAGTATTGTCAGTGAAAGCTCAAAAACGTTATTGAATTGTCAAATCACATTACAAAATGTCAGTCATGACCCACACATTGATAATTAGTCATCGAAAAGTCAATATCGGGTATATCCACCGTTTGCCTGGATGACTGCTGCAACCCTGCGCCGCATACTGCCAGTTAGGCGAATTCTTGTGTTTGTT
>NW_013673086.1:0-14061 GCF_000517525.1 Limulus polyphemus | reverse complement strand
ATCCTAAATGTGGCTTCCGTGATAATAACATAAAGTTACTTTGAGTTACTGTTGTCAGCTTTCATACAGCTACCAAACACATCCTAAATGTGGCTTCCGTGATAATAACATAAAGTTACTTTGAGTTACTGTTGTCAGCTTTCATACAGCTACCAAACACATCCTAAATGTGGCTTCCGTGATAATAACATAAAGTTACTTTGAGTTACTGTTGTCACCTTTCTTGCAGCTACCAAACACATCCTAAATGTTGCTTCTCTGATAATGACATAAAGTTACTTGAGTTACTGTTGTCATCTTTCTTGCAGCTTCCAAACACATCCTAAATGTGGCTTCCGTGATAATAACATAAAGTTACTTTGAGTTACTGTTGTCACCTTTCTTGCAGCTAATAAAACATCAACCACATTTCTAGTTTGTCTATATTTATTACAGCTACCAAACACATCCTAAATGTGGCTTCTCTGATAATAACATAAAGTTACTTGATTTACTGTTGTCAGTATTCTTACAGCTAATAAAACATCAACCAAATTTCTAGTTGGTCTATTTTTATTATTTTTTTTTAAATTGCTTGCAAATGTATTCCAGGGCTATCTGTACAGTTTTGAAGCGATAGACTAGAGGGCAGGCAGCTATTCAAAACCCACCACCAAGTTTTTCGGGATAGTATAATGGAATAGTAGGATTTGACCGTCACACTGGCACGCAAACAACATGTGCGCGATCTCTCAAAAAACAAAACAAAACGTAAATCAATTTGTATTCTGTCTCAGTAACTCCTACTGACGTTTCATAGAAATAAAAATCCTTCTCTTCCTTTCAAAATATTTTTATAAATCTATACAGATGTTAGATATATATTTGAATTTTACTTTCACCAAAGGAATCACACGCTACTGCAGAAAGAGACAGAGGAATTTGTGGACACAACAGACTCGAGAGAGCCTGATGTTATACCAGCGATAGCCATTGATCAACACGGTAAAGTTCGACTAGTTGTTACCTACTTTCATAACCAGTAACAATTCGGTGTCATCTACAGCAATGTAGTTTTTTGTTTCTTTTAACTATAATACAGTTATTTTTCCCCTTTAAACGTGCTCTATAATTAAATGTCATTAAGTTTTAAGTTTTGTTTCGTTCCAAATTGATTTAGTATGCTATAATGAAACATCTGAAATTTTTGTTATTTAGCACTATAAAACGTACAATAAAGTGTGAATTAGTTATATTTACTGTATCTATGCAGTTAGGTTACGTTTTAAAAGCACTTCCAAATTTGTATAAAACGTTTATAAAGATGATCTGAGTTAATGTATTAACTCAGAAGTAAAAAAAAAAGTGAATATAAATATTGAACCAGAATGTTTGAAAACAATAACTTAAGTTATTCCATTTAGTAAGAAGTGAAGCACCAAATGAGGAAGGAGTTTCATTTCACAAACTACGTTACAGTAAAACCCGACCTGAAATTGGATCTCATGGTATCATTCCAGTTGGAAACACAATGGTAAGTTAATGATTGAGCTCCAGGAAATAAATCGTATCAGTAGAGTAAATTCTTTTGGGATAGTATGTGGCTAATCAGTTATCCTTCCGACGATATTTTGAAATTAATTTCAGATTACAGAAAGCCAATTTAATTAGCAGACGTAACTGAGCGAAAATATTGTGGAATGCCGATAACATTTTCAAGTTTGATCATGCAATTATTCTTTCAAATAAAACTTAAGATTAATCATCACAATCTCGACAGTTCGAAAAGTATTTTCGGAAATCTGTAAATTATAGCTATTAATTATGACTATCAAACATCTAGGCACTAAGAGCTGAAAGCTACTTATAACTCCTAAAGGAGGATTTAAAGTTTTGTCCTTGTATATAACGCAAAATTAATGGTATCTTTAAATGTGTATCTTCTAAAACCTATTTTATTTCAGTGACATAGAATCAAAACTTACATTAGCTTATGTAGTACTCCACGTAAGAGGATTAAGGTCCTCAACTTCTGTCATGTCTGAAATTTTCCAAAAATATTGTATTCCGGGTTTATATAACATATTTATTATGAGGAACATCACGAGCTTTCCTTACTATTTATATATGTTTCAGAAAACATTTTTAACGACAGTATTGGAATGTCTGGTTGTGAAATACGCTTAGTAGATACTGCACATCCATCATCTTTTTGATGACGTTATTAACTCGAAGGCGAATACTGTTTGGTAGATGCCTTTAAATATTAAGAAATATTTCGTATACCCCTGACTGGTTCATAAGTTTGGTAAAATTCAAGTATACAAAATATATAGGTTTCCGTGTAATAGGTTAAAAGTTCAAAGTTTGACTGATTTGAGCCAGAACAATAAAATAATAGTTTCATAGATACCTTACAAAAGCATTATTTATACTTTGTTCTTAACAACAATCATTCTTGTCCTTTATATTTCTTGTGTAGGACTAACATTTTTCATTTAATCTTCTACTTGGAAAATTAATTCTGTTTATGAGTTACAGACTTCACGTTAGTTTTAGCAACACTGTTGTTTATGTGCTGAATAGTGTAAGATGTGTCTATATGATACACTTCAAACTTACGTTTCTGTTTCAAGTAGAATAAAAATGCGAAGTGTTAACCGAAGTAAATTATTTGACGAAGACGTAAGTCAAATTACTGATATATTAAAATATGCTTTTCTGAAGCTAAAAGACGTTTCTTTTTTCTTGATAAAATGCACTTTTAAACTTTAACTGTTTTCAAAATCTTTTTTTATGTTGTGTCCTCTGATTACGAATTATTAAATATCTTTAACTATTTGATAAGTTTAGCCATGAATGCTTGATTATAAATATGAGGCCGCGGATAGAAGAGATGCTTTTTTCATTGGAAATTATTAATTACCAAATGCTTTTTTCATTGGAAATTATTAATTATAAAATGATTTTTTCATTAGGAATTCTTAATTACCAGATGCTTTTTTCATTGGAAATTATTAATTACCAGATGCTTTTTTCATTGGAAATTATTAATTACCAGATGCTTTTTCATTAGGAATTATTAATTACCAGATGCTTTTTTTCATTGGAAATGATTAATTACGAGATCCTTTTTTCATTGGAAATTATTAATTACCAGATGCTTTTTTCATTAGGAATTATTAATTACCAGATGCTTTTTTCATTGGAAATGATTAATTACGAGATGGTTTTTTCATTAGGAATTATTAATTACCAGGTATATGTTCATCATGATCATTCATAAGTATTAGGGAAGTGTATATTGCATTCACGTTAAACGAAGATGATTAATGAGCCATTTGATCTTAGGGACATCAGGGAGTTACATATGCTGAATTATCTCTACCCAAAATTCCAACTGCACAACATGGTAGACGGCAAGATGCTCTCAAAGAGCACGCGCAGATTGATATTTTTAAACAAGTGCAACCGTATGCGATACAGGTTGAACATGAAGATGAAGAAACCCATGTAACAGCAGAGACCCCCTTAATGGAAACCTCGTACCTCTTCAATGCCAAGGTATGTCCAATATAAATCTTATGCGGTTGGAAATGAACGTTAGTAGTTTGCTGGTACAAAGCCTTTTATTTTTTGGTGTTTTTTCTCTTAAGATATGTGCGCGACATGATAAAAATAAGAAAGTACTTTGTTTTGCTTCAAGAACCCATTATTTTTAGTGTTGCAAGTCTAGAACACGGATAGCTTCAGCTTGAGTCAGGTCAACGTTTTAATGTTATCTTTTATTGGGAGCTTATGATACGCCAAACGAGGCGTTGTTTTATGTTTAGTAAAAAAAGTAGATTTATTGGAGAAGCTGTAACTTAAATCGATAGTATAGAAGATCATTACCAGATACTACTTTGTATTACATATTATAGATAAATTTATATAGTTCCTTATTTTTTAAATTTTTGACAGATTAGTATCACCTTCAGAAAGTAACATTTCAATAGACCAACTAATGTGTTTATCGTAGTACGAGTTTATACAGCGATCACTAAAGTGGAGCTATACAAACATTGGGCTTTCGTATCAGATAACGGAGTATTAATTTTATTTTTCATTATTTCTAGCCAAGAAGAGCCACATTTTGTGAACGGAATACCACATCGACCTCAGTTTGAAATAATAATAAATAGAAAGACATGTTTGTCTTTACTCCAGAAACTTTTTTTAAAATACGACCCGTTTTTGTTTTTCATGTGTCGCGATGGTACCCCATCAAGTTCAAATTTCAGCGGATGACGTGTATATTCCGGAGAATAAAAGTACCAGTGAAGAAGAACGAACGTATCTTCTTTACGAATTTTCCAGATAGAAATGTTGCATAAAGCAACTTAAGTTTGCTGAAACATAAACATATGATATAGTGATAATAACTAAATTCCAGTTGTACAATGTAACGATAACAAGAAGCTAAGACTTATATCCTAGTAAGCTTGGCACTTATATGTTATGTATTTTATTTTGAATTAAAGCTTCTGAAAACGTTAATCACTTCAACATTTATTTTCATATCATGAAAATATTAGTGTTCATATTAAGATTATTTTAAGTACGGTAATACTTAATAGTAGGGATCGATGAGGATTCCAAATAATTCGCCCGCCGAAAAACCACCTTATCGAATTTCTAAACGAAAAATCGACAATTCAAAGTATTTGTTACAATATATTATGCGCATATATATATATATGTATATTAATAATACATTAAAAAGGTCGTTAACATTTCCGGTATAACAATTCGGAAATTTCTAAAGCAGCAACTTTTTTGTCTTCTACCTATCTGTCTGATCACGTCAGCGGTGCTAGCGCATAATGGCTCGAACTATCGCTACAAGATTTCCCCAGCTTAATTGACTGGTCTGCGAGAATCACTTTTGATATTTCGATTAAAATCTATATATGTGCAGGTATAATATAAATAGTAAACCCATTAGGCACGAACTTAAGTATCTTTTTAACCCAACGGATGGCGCTACATATCGATAGCTAGACACTCAACAGTTTCTAAAGGTAAAGTATATACTTTATACAGGTATAACATAAAAAGTAAACAAACAAAGTATTAAAAGATTATGAATTTTAAAATGAAGAAAGGATCCTGCTATAAAAAGTTATGAAACAAGAATTAAAACCATAATGACAAATGTATAACATTTAATTCCAAGTTTGGTAGCTTTATACACTTATATGTACACCATTGTAAGGACTAAATTTTATTAAATTATTAAAATTGTTGTGTTAATTGCTACAATTTTTTCTTTGGTTAGATGATTCTCATAAAGGATACGTCACGTTTACTACTTTACTGATTCTCACCTGAAATAAAACTAACAGTAGTTTTTTTCTGTCGTCATTTCATTTACTTGAATCGATGAAGGAAAACACTTTGTGCTTCATTATAAGGATATATATATATATAAGATGTAGGAAGAAAAGTGTGTCGAGAAAGCAATGACGCTATCGTTTTCAAGTATGTTCCTTCGAAAAATATCCCTAATTTAATTTCAAAACGTTTCAATATAGAAGGAAACTTTTAAGGATCATTTTAGTGCAGAAGATGTATTGAAACGAAACGAAAACTGTCTGTGAAATTTTCAATATACTCTTTAACATTGTCGAGGAATACGATTAATACAGAGGAAAGCTTTTTAAGACCATTGTAGTGCATAATATTGAGTTAAACGAAACCGAATATTGTTTGTGGAAATGTCAATATACAACACAAATTATTGTTGATAAATACGATTAATACAGAGGAAAGCTTTTTAAAACAATATTATTTCATAAAATAAGTTGAATATTATTTGTGGAAATGTCAATTTAAACATAAAACTGCTCATGGACACGAGTTTGATGTGTTGCAGGAATGCTCGGAGTATTTTCTGTTTTTATACTAGTCTTTCCTCCCATACGTTATGTAAGTTTAAGCATTTTTACACAATCGAGAATGGATTACGACGATCGAAAAGAGAAAATTCAGAATATACTATGTCATAGACAATTTTGTTTATTACGCGTCTTTTTGTCCAACTGTTATGGTTACTACTATTATATACACCGTTAAATCCAAGTAATTTATCTACAAAAACTTTGGCGAATATCAAGATCTTAATTATACTACATATATTAATTACTAATAAAAAATTATTCCCTTAATCATATTATTGTAAGGGAAAAAAGTTTGTTCACGTCATTGAGAAAAAAAGATTCATTTGTAAAGAAAATACCAGTAAAAAATATCACCTCAAACTTTTTATTTTATTTTTATGCACCCTAATCTTATCAATGCTTGAATAAACGCTGCACAACAGTAAACCTTCGGAAAACTGAGATGTATCATTAAAAAGTTAAAGTGATAATGAGCCTGGTATGGATTGGTATTTATAACGCTTGACTGCAATCTGTGGATCGGGAGATCGAAACCCTTCGCCAAACATACTTGCTCATTCGGCGGTGGGAATGTGACGACCGCTCCTACTATTTGTTAGTAAGAAGTCGGAGATGGCGATGAGTGGTGTTCAGTAGCATCCTTTCAAAATTAGGGATGGTTAGCGCCTTCGACAAATAATATGCATTATAAGTTGTAAATTATGTTCGTACGAAAATTGAGATGTACCACAAACATTTCACGGGCTGCTGAGTTCACGTATACTAGATCACGGTTCAATAAGTAATGAAATATATTTTTACTTCTCTCCAATACTTGTAACTTGTTTCTTGATCATTATGTGTTGTGTAAATATATCGAGCTGTCAAAAATGAATAACAACTCGCACTTAAAAAACCTAACGAATATTGTTGGAATCTCACAAATACATGTTGCCATTGTAAACTGACGTAACATAAAATATACGTTCTCATTTTAAAATATTCTTAATATAGCTGAAAGTTGGCAGAGCTTAAAACAAAATTGTTCTCTTAGAAAGTTTCATAAAGCCCCCAGTGGCACAGCGGTATGTCTGCGGACTTACAACGCTAGAAACCGGGTTTCGATACCCTTGGTGGGCAGAGCACATATAGCCCATTGTGTAGCTTTGTGCATAACTACAAACAAACAAACAATTACAGAATGAATCAGATGCTAAAACTTTTAATAGAAATAAATGTTGACATTTTAACTAGCTGTTTATTAACAAAAGATCTTCCGACTAATATTACTAACAACAGATCATCAGACTAATATTACTAACAACATATCATCCAACTATTATTACTAACAACAGATCATCCGACTATTATTACTAACAACAGATCATCCGACTATTATTACTAACAACAAATCATCCAACTATTATTACTAACAACATATCATCCAACTATTATTACTAACAACAGATCATCCGACTATTATTACTAACAACAGATCATCCAACTATTATTACTAACAACATATCATCCAACTATTATTACTAACTACAGATCATCCAACTATTATTACTAACAACACATCATCCGACTCAACAGATCATCCAACTATTATTACTAACAACACATCATCAAACTATTATTACTAACAACACATCATCAAACTATTATTGCTAACTACAGGTCATCCAACTATTATTACTAACAACACATCATCCAACTATTATTACTAACAACAGATCATCCAACTAATATTACTAACAACAGATCATCCAACTATTATTACTAACAACAGATCATCCAACTATTATTACTAACAACACATCATCAAACTATTATTACTAACAACACATCATCAAACTATTATTGCTAACTACAGGTCATCCAACTATTATTACTAACAACACATCATCCAACTATTATTACTAACAAAAGATCATCCAACTAATATTACTAACAACAGATCATCCGACTATTATTACTAACAACAAATCATCAAACTAATATTACTAATAACAGATCATCCAACTATTATTATTAACAACAAATCATCCAACTATTATTACTAACTACAGGTCATCCAACTATTATTACTAACAACAGATCATCCAACTATTATTACAAACAACAGATCATCCAACTATTATTACTAACAACAGATCATCCAACTAATATTACTAACAACAGATCATCCAACTATTATTACTAACTACAGGTCATCCAACTATTATTACTAACAACACATCATTCAACTATTATTACTAACAACAAATCATCAAACTATTATTGCTAACAACAGATCATCCAACTATTATTACTAACAACAGACGTATCGTCAAATGTGTGATGAAGGAAAACTTACAGCTGATAACGACACTATTCTAAAGGAGCATCAAAACGTTTAGAATAATGAAATAATTACGTATGTAGGCGGTAAGAACTGTCTTTTTATTCAAATATGATACTTGGCATGAGTTAGCCGGTATATAAGTGAGTAAATATTTAATTATTAATACATCTCTGAATGTGACACCGAATCTTTTATGTTTTTATAAACAAACTAATAAAAAGAAGCAAGACACCTGTCTGTTACGCAATATTACTGGCATGGTCTGGTGATTAGGGTGCTCGGATTATAATCTAAAGATCGCGGGTTCGAACCCGTCACGGAACATACTCTCTCTTTCAGTCCTCGGGGGCCCTATAATGTGACGGTTAGTTCCACTATTGGTTGGTATAGAATTAGCCCAATACGTGGTGGTGGTTGGTGTTGACTAACTAACTACCTTTCTTCTAAAAAAGACTGCTAAATTAAGGGTGACTAGCGTAGATTAGTGTTATACAGTTATAATAGACAATATAATACTAAATGTTGCACCTGTACAGTCGCTTTGAACACCTGTATACTTTATTTTACTTCTATCTGAAGTAACTGCCATAGATGCTGTAGACATGACGGATTGTACTGTAAAACTGATGAAATACAACAAACGTTCCTGAGATCTACAGATTCTGGTACATTCGACTCACGGTTTAATAAAAATATATATTTTATATGTAGCTTACGGCAGCTATAATAGAAGCAACGTTTTTGTGTTCACTTTTTTTTTTCTAGTTTCTGCAAAGTTCAATCAGTTGATTTCCGAGCAGGAAACCGGACTTCCCGTTATGAATGAGTTCACTAGATGACTACGGATGTCGTTGTTTGTTTGGAAGAGTAGTAGTGATCAATGAAATGATTATATCACACACTATGATAATCTCTAAAGTATAACCCCCCAAAAATGATTATATCACACATTATGATAATCTCTAAAATATAACCTCTTCAAAAATGATTATATCACACACTATGATAATCTCTAAAATATAACTCCCCAAAAATGATTATATCACACATTATTATAATCTCTGAAGTATAACCCCCAAAAATGATTATATCACACACTATGATAATCTCTCAAATATAACCCTCAAAAATGATTATATCACACACTATGATAATCTCTAAAATATAACCTACCCAAAATGATTATATCACACACTATGATAATCTCTAAAATATAATCCCCTAAAAATGATCATATCACACACTATGATAATCTCTAAAATATAACCCCCAAAAATGATTATATCACACATTATGATAATCTCTAAAATATAACTCCCCAAAAATTATTATATCACACACTATGATAATCTCTAAAATATTACCTACCCAAAATGATTATATCACACACTATGATAAGGTATAAAATATAACCCCCCAAAAATGATTATATCACACACTATGATAAGGTATAAAATATAACCCCCAAAATGATTATATCACACACTATGATAAGGTATAATATACAACCCCCAAAATGATTATACTCCACACTATGATAAGGTATAAAATATAAACCCCCTTCAAAAAAACAAAGAAGAAAACAACACCAAACAAACACAACCAAATAAGTTTTAGAGCAAAATGCGAACTAAGTATTTATTTATTTGTTGTTAAGCACAAACTTACGCAATAGACTATCTATGCTGTGCTCACCAGAGTTATCGAAACCCGGTTTTTAGCGTTGCAAGCCTTCAGGCTTACCTCTGACCGCAAGTACGTGCCTTTTTTCATACGAACTAAAAGGTAAGTATTTATGCATTATACAATATTTATTATGAAGAATTACGAAGCTACTGAGTAGTGGAGAATGTCGAACTAAAAGGTAAGTATTTATGCATTATACAATATTTATTATGAAGAATTACGAAGCTACTGAGTAGTGGAGAATGTCGAACTAAAAGGTAAGTATTTATGCATTATACAATATTTATTATGAAGAATTACGGAGCTACTGAGTAGTGGAGAATGTCCTTTTTATATCAAATAGTGCTTGTTCGGGTACTTGTTAAGCCTAAGAGAGTGGTGTGAAAGCTGACAGGTTTGAAATAATCATTAAATGTAAGTCAAAGACTGCATTGTAACGTTGTTAAAAGATATGGGGTTCGTATTAGTGGTATAATGAAGCTGAAGTATTGAAAATGTTATCATATAGTCCAAGAAATAGAAATAATAGATGGTGTACCGATGATATACACACGTTTAAGTTTTTATGCAGGGAAGTGGAACTGAGGAAATTAACTTTTTATTAAAAATAATAGAATAGTTATCCTAGGACTTTCGGAGAATTATTCGTTGGAAACGTGATTCAAGAGGCTGTATAGCTTCTTTGAGATTTTTTATACAAATGATTTTAACGAACTTGAAAAACTGCTGTTTCAAGTACTTTAAAGACCCAATTTCCTGTCGTCAGTATTCCATTACAATCCTTGTTGTCGACGTCATGATGTCCAAGAATCATCTCAAAGCTATCAGTCGTTTTATGGCTTTTCCGTAAACGAACGGATATGTGAAAGTAAACCGATGCGGATAGTCTTACTGATCCGTAACATCAAGGAAGAGACTCTTTCACGTGACCAAAAATGTCCCCTTTTAAATCGAAACATGATGGGTGAGTGAAAGTATTCGTTGAAACTTTATGCTATTCCAAATCGTTTTTGCTAATACACACGTCATTTCTCCTTTGTAGCTCATCGGTAAGCTGGAGGGCTTGTAACTCCAAAATTCGGCGTTCAATCCTTGCGCGTTTAAATAAACATGGTAACTCAGTTTGTAGCTCTAGATTTTATAAATGCTAAAAGTCCAGCTTCGATTCCTTCGGTGGTAACAGCAAACATAGTGTGATTAATGATGAATTACACTCAAGAATCAAAGAGATGGTCTTGATAATCAGATTAAACCGGAAAGAAATGAAACAAATAAAACTATAGAACTACTTTTACTATTACAGATGTCTCTACTTGCCATTTCCGTTTTGAGAGAGATAAATGTTTAGTAATTGCTAATCACAGTATCAAATATAGATGAACTCAGTGTGATTATCTTGTGACCTCGATAAGAATTAATTATATAGTTTCAATCTGTTAAATCTTTGTTTAGGTTAAAAGTGACGAACAAAGCGAAGCAGATTAAAAGTAAAACATCTTCCAATTAAGGGAAAACATGTGGTTTATCTAGGAATTAAGGGAAAACATGTTGTTTATCTAGGAATTAAGGGAACATGTGGTTTATCTAGGAATTAAGGGAACATGTGGTTTATCTAGGAATTTAGGGAAACGTGTGGTTTATCTAGGAATTAAGGGAAACGTGTGGCTTATATAGGAATTAAGGGAAAACATGTGGCTTATCTAGGAATTAAGGGAAAACATGTGGTTT
Organism: Limulus polyphemus; assembly: GCF_000517525.1. Classification (NCBI taxonomy): domain Eukaryota; kingdom Metazoa; phylum Arthropoda; class Merostomata; order Xiphosura; family Limulidae; genus Limulus; species Limulus polyphemus. Next base: position 2,400 of record NW_013673086.1, on the reverse strand, counting down.
ATCTAGGAATTAAGGGAAAAACATGTTGTTTATTTAGGAATTAAGGGAAAATATGTGGCTTATCTGCGAATTAAGGAACATGTGGTTCATTTAGGAATTAAGGGTAAATATGTGGCTTATCTAGGAATTAAGGGAAAACATGTGGCTTATCTAGGAAGTAAGGGAAAAACATGTTGTTTATCTAGGAATTAAGGGAAAACGTGGTTTATCTAGGAATTAAGGGAAAACATGTGGCTTATCTAGGAATTAAGGGAAAACATGTGGTTTATTTAGGAATTAAGGGAAAATATGTGGCTTATCTGCGAATTAAGAAACATGTGGTTTATCTAGGAATTAAGGGAAACATGTGGCTTATCTTGGAATTAAGGGAACATGTGGTTTATCTAAGAATTAAGGGAAAACATGTGGCTTATCTAAGAGTAAACATTATGTAAATCTTTCATACTTTAATAAATGTATACAAAAGCGGAGCATGAGAGTTTCGAACACCGAATTTTGTGGACCAGACCAAAGTACTGCTATTCTGCGAGGTTTATATTGCAAGTATAATCATGTCACATTCAGTTTGTTGAACATCAATAACAACCTCAGTTAGGATATTGTTTTAACCTTTACTTTACGTCACAAATCACCTAGTCTAGTAACATAGATCAACGCCCGGCATGGTCAGGTAGTTAGGGCGCTCGACTCGCAATCTGGTAGTCGCGGGTTCGAATCCCTGTCACACCAAACATGCTCGTCCTTTCAGCCTTGGGGGCGTTATAATGTGACGGTCAATCCCACTATTCGTTGGTAAAAGAGTATTCCAAGAGTTGGCGGTGAGTGGTGATGATTAGCTGCCTTTCCTCTAGTCTTACACTGCTAAATTAGGGACGGCTAGCGCAAATAGCCCTCGTGTAGCTTTGCGCGAAATCCATAACAAAACAAACAATCCTGTCACTTTCATAAATATTTGGATTTATCAACCTAGACATCTTATGCAATTAGCTATAAATTGAATGGTTATGTATTCATCTAGAGAAGATCGAGAGTTCTTCTCTTCGTTTTTATATCAAGATGAGTTACTTGAAATTTTAATTTATCCAGAAATAGTACAAGCCCACTTTCATTTCTCACACGTTGTCTAACTTGTAATGATATTAGCGTAGGAAAAAAACAAAGAACAAAATAACAGTATATATATATATATACATATCAATTCTATAATTAACACAATTTTATTTTTTTCCAAATAACAACAACAACAATCGATCTATAAACGTGTGTACTGATTTTCGGATGTTTTGAAACCATTTTTATGTAAAGTATTCATACTGCGTAACTATTTCTAAGAACGTATGCTTAAAAGTACAGAAGAATGTATAATAATTTGTCAGTTTGCCGTAGAGGATTTTCGCGGAGCACCACGGCTCACTAGGGAGGCTGATATATATACAGACATAGTATATATTTTTAAATTACATAAACAACAACTATTATGGTGTGAACAAGATGAAACGCTGTATATATTGTTAAATTACATAAACAACAACTATTATGGTGTGAACAAGATGAAACGCTGTATATATTGTTAAATTACATAAACAACAACTATTATGGTGTGAACAAGATGAAACGCTGTATATATTGTTAAATTACATAAACAACAACTATTATGGTGTGAACAAGATGAAACGCTGTATATATTGTTAAATTACATAAACAACAACTGTTATGGTGTGAACAAGATGAAGTTGCTGAAGTGTAATGATCATTCATTTTAGTTAAGTCGTTTATAAACCAGATTTAGTCTAAGGATCATTAATACGTTATGTGTAACATATTGGAAAAACAGGTTGTACGTGTATAAGGGACATGCGTTTTTGTATAGTTTTAAGATTCTCTAACGCTGAGACTGGAAACTTAGATAATAGGAGGTAAAGAGATACGGAACCTTGATAATATTTCGTGCTGGATAAAACAAAATAGCTGACGACTCTAAACAAGTAATCTATAACACGTGCCACAAAATCGCACTGATCACAACTTTGTATCTCTCGAGGAATAAGTTCACAGTTTTTCGTATAACAAGCTTGTTACAGTCGACGAAACAGTAATAGAAGTTTTGTCAATGTAATATTTTGAACTAAGCCACCGTGTATTTTAATAATTATTACATTTCTATGTAGATAAGTATATGCTTTTAAAGTAACAAAAAACTATATAATTTTCTCAAAAATCCGTTAGAACGTGAACAAAATGTTAATATTTCATATTTGTATAATTGTGTTTACCTGGTTTTGTTATTTTTAGAATATTCGCATAAAATATGCTTTAGGGATATGTGCTCCATCCGTCTCTAGTATTGAAGGCTTGGGTTACTATTCCCTGAGGGAACAGTGTGATATATCCGTCACCCAA
>NW_013673085.1:35347-39291 GCF_000517525.1 Limulus polyphemus | reverse complement strand
TGCAATGTCTGATACTGTTACCACGTTATTTATCAGTCTGATACTGTTACCATGTTATCTACAATGTCTGATACTGTTACCACGTTATCTACAATGTCTGATACTGTTACCATGTTATCTACAATGTCTGATACTGTTACCACGTTATCTACAATGTCTGATACTGTTACCATGTTATCTACAATGTCTGATACTGTTACCATGTTATCTACAATGTCTGATACTGTTACCACGTTATCTACAATGTCAGATATTGTTACCATGTTATCTACAATGTCTGACACTGTTACCATGTTATCTACAATGTCAAATTACCAAATGTTATTTCGGTTTTTGTGTAATTTCTTTTTGTTCAAACTGTGCAACATCGGTTACAAAATAGGCTTGGTTTGTTTTGAGCCTACAGTTTAGCACGACTTCCATAGTTTTAGACATTCAACACCATAATAATGATGATACTTAGTTTTTATCTGTTGTGAAAATGCACGCGCACTTTTTTCGATGGATGCAAACTGTTTGTTTGTTGTTGTTTTTTATTTCGCGCAAAGCTACACGAGGGCTATCTGCGCTAGCCGTCCCTAATTTAGCAGTGTAAGACTAGAGAGAAGGCAGCTAGTCATCACCACCCACCGCCAACTCTTGGGCTACTATTTTACCAACGAATAGTGGGATTGACCGTCACACGGGGATTCGAACCCGCGACCCTCAGATTGCGCTATCAATGGGCTATCTGTGCTCTGCCTACCACGGGTATCGAAACCCGGATTCTAGCGTTGTAAGTCCGCAGACATACCGCTGTGCCACTGAGGGGCCTTGATATTGGAAGGTACAATGTTCATATTACATTGAATGATTACCACTAGGTTACCACAAGCTAGCAAAACTTAAGATGGTAGCTTTGTTTGTTTGTAATTAAGCACAAAGCTACACAAGGGCTATCTGTGCTCTGCCCACCACGGGTATCGAAACCCGGATTCTAGCGTTGTAAGTCTGCAGACATACCGCTGTACCACTGGGGGGCTGGTAGCTAGGAGTTAAAACACTTCACTGAAAGTGTCGTCACGACACTTACTTTCTGAGTTATCGGGTCGCATTTCACGGTGTAATGTAAAAAAAAAATTGTTTGATTGTTTACTTTACAAGCTAGAATAATAATTTGATTGAAAAATCAGTGAAGCCACCTACTGGAATTTTCTGATGCGCAACTTCGTCTGAAGTTTCCAGAAAATAAGTATCCTTGTCTAGCTCATTGGAAAGATTTCTATAGAGCATGATTCCCGGCCCTCTCTAGATTCTTCCCCTCCCCGTATACCTGGGGAAGTAAGAGGATCCTGCATGTATGAGGAAATTGTGTTTTCTCTGAGGATAAAATGACATACAGTATTAATCCTTCCAACGATACTTTTTAAGCTCCTTATTGCACTTGTAACTGATCATTAATATAAGCTAGATAAACAAGTTTATTTATTACTGCTTTTATCCGCAACTCAAAAACTCGTGGAAGTTTGAAGCTTTTTTTTTTTGTAGTGCTGTGTAGCACGTGTCTTTGGCATACATGTGTAGCGAGTGTTTTCCGGAACAGGTTTGTTGTAAAGCACAAAGTTGCATAATGGGTTACTTGTGCTCTGCCTACGTGGGTATCGAAACCAGATTTTTAGCGTTTAAGCCCGCTGACTTAGTGCTTAACCACCAGGAAGGACACAGGTGTGTATAGTTTGTTTGGTAAGAGGTGTGTAACGGGTGTAGAGTGCCTTTTTTGGTGGTAGTTTGTAGCTGGTTTTTTTTTTATTTACGGAAGTGTGTTGCGTGTTTTTTTTAACACAAATAAGTCTACACGTATTATCGAAACTCTAGGTTGTGAACTTACCGTCTAAAAGTACATTTTTCTTAAAAATTAAAATTACATATAACAAATAAAGTTCAGAAAAAGTATAATATTATGTTTCCTTAAATAAAATTCGTGACTGGTATTTTTGTGAAGGTTTGTATATAAATAATTGTTTGTTTTGTGAGATAGCGAATTCTATTTTTTTTTTATTGGCTATGGTTTTGTTTGTTTATTATTCCTTCTATCGTTTAGATTATTTATGAATTTTTAGTTACAGCGGTATGTCTGCGGACTTACAACGCCGGAAACGGGTTTCGATACCCGTAGTGGGCAGAGCACAGATAGCCCATTGTGTAGCTTTGTGGTTAATTCCAAACAAGCAAATCTAGCTGATCACGTTTATTTTGAGTAAATATGTATTATGAAACTGACACCAGCTTCCCTAGTAGTGACGTAAGATATTATTAATGTAGCAAAAGATTATGTAAATTTATGATCACATGAGAGTACTCTCGTGACCTAAGCAGTGAATAAATACCCTGCCATAAGCTTTATAAATCTGAGTCACGAGATAATTAGTGAACGATATAGTTAGTGAATTATTTCTGATTGTCACTTGATATTAATATAGAAAAGTGATTTTGGAATATTGTTTTCTTAATTTTTGCATCAGGTTTTTTCTTCTTCTGGTTCTTTTCCCTATTCCATTATTTGAAATAATTTATATTTATATTTATGTTTTATTGTTCATTAACATTTAGTATTAAGTCCTGTTTTATGGTAAGTGCTAAAGTTTATTCCAAGTGCTATTACAGTTTAATAAATTGTTAGTTTGTTGAACCCTAGTTATAGCGGCGTGTTATTTTAGACCATTACAGTTTGTTTGTTTTTGCTGTAGATGGCGCAGAATAAACAGTTGAAGTCGGCATTCAACTTCATCATCATGTGGTTCTGGAGACTTTCAAATGCTCATTGTTTGATTCAATTTTTATTAGTTGCGATAGTAATTGATAAAATGTGGGTGAGTAAAACTTTTAATGTTTTCTACCGTTAGTCAGAATTGGCAGTTACCATAAGTGTGTTATTATTCTTTAGTGAAACCGAATTGGCTTTTAAAGTTCTTGATCTGGCCCAACTTAACATATCAACGGAGATCTAGGACTAATTACTGCACAGAATATCTGAAACCTGCAGTACAAACTGTAGGAAAAATAATATTATTTTCAGTTATTTCTGTGAACATTATAGCAAGTAACATAAAATTAATCGTAGCAAAACGAAACATTTTCTCACAAGGCTTAGCTATTTACATGTATAAGCATTTAAATCTAATTAACAGAATATTAATTATGTACGTTTTTAAACACAAAGCTGCTCAATGGCCTATCGGCACTGAGTATACCATAGGTATCGTACCCCAATTTTTAGCGTAACGTTGGCCCAACGGGAGAAGAATTTTAAGGGGTTCTTTCTCCAGCCTATGTTGTTTCACCCGAGTAATCTTAATTTCCATTGTTTGAGGGGTTTGTTTTGGAAGTAGTGTTAGCTTTTATTAATGTAGATCACGTATCATTCAGTGTTGGATCAATGTATCGTTCTTCTTACAGCATATCACAACTGGTAGAAAATATTCATAGCAAAATCTCGATGAACAAATTTAAGATTCAAGCTATTTAGTAATGGGGTTTCTTAACGCAAAGCTACATAGTGAGCTACCTGTGGTCTGTCCGCTACGGGGAATCGAAACCCATTTTTTAAGGACTTTAGATTCATACTTCAAAGTAATGTTGTATTGTTGCCATCCAAAAGGATCTTTCTATTGCCCTAATATTCTTCGTTTTTGTAACATATTCCCACGACAAAAATAGTATTAAATTACATTATTGTTTGGTTAACAATATTGTATTATATATTGTGTGTATATATATATATATATATAATACTGTGCCAGATTTCTGATATCCACAAACTATTGTTTGATAATAAAATCTATTTACAAAATCGGTGAAAAAGGCATCATACAGTGAAATCTCTTAGCAATTACACCACCTTACTTAGAACACGAACCAAACGACCACTAACACCTGATAACACACGAACCTAATAATACTGTTAC
>NW_013673085.1:33405-34444 GCF_000517525.1 Limulus polyphemus | reverse complement strand
TTCTTAAATAAAACTGGTTTATTCTCTCTGAATATAACTTTGCGATACACTTAAATTCAACAGTCGCGCTATAACAACGAACGTCTCACGTGCTCAACTTCAACAATACTCAGTTCAATTACACACTCTCTGACTGCAGTTCAAATACTCATTGTTCCGTCACGTTGTGACCATCTTATATATACCAGACAACCCCAATCTAGTAGTCTCCCGACAATTCACGAAGGTTCGAGAAGGACGTGGCGTGATACTAGTAACGTGACCACGCTGACGCAACAATACCGTTACCGGTAAGAGCCCAAAACACAAGTCGCGCATCACCATGAATTTCCCAAATCTCATTCTTACTAATTATCATAAGTTATATTTGTATTTCAGCTCGATTAAACTTAATCATTTTATGCGTAGACTTAAAGAAAAGTGTGACATTTACAAAATTCCTTGTAACGGTGGTCTAGCTTATATTGGCCAAACGTGTAGAAATTAAAAATATAGGCTTAACGAACATAACTTTAGTAAAACATATAGCTTAAATGTCTTGCTCCTATAGTATTAATTGGAATAAATCAAATTGATTAAATATACTAACAACAAATATAAACTAAATATAACAGAATCGTTAGAAATATTTAAGAACTAAAATTTAAATAGAGATGCGAGTCCAGGAGTTGTAGAAATTAATTTCTGGAAATCCCTTTGTTTTTTAAATGAGATAACAGATGGCAGCACAATCTATGTTAAATGATTGGTAGATGAGAGTTTAAAGTTTATAGCGCGAACTGGAAAGTTGTATTCGTTATTTACGGATAAATAAAACCCGATCTATTACTCCAGAAAACACTTCGTTCTGTTTAAAATAGCATTTCGCCATTACATCGGGGTAAACAAGACACCTGCTAATTTATTTAGGCTTATACAAAAAATCTCAAAATAGTTCGAGAATAACGTGAGAATACCTAAACATATAATTTGAAATTGTTTGTTTGTTTTGAATTTCGCGCACAGCTACACGAGGGCTATCTGCGCTAGCTGTCTCTAA
>NW_013673085.1:30569-32405 GCF_000517525.1 Limulus polyphemus | reverse complement strand
AACAATAAAACCGTTGCACGTCTGTGTTATTTATCACTTAAACAAATACATTTCGTTCACCAATGATTACTAATCTCGAAGTTCTAAGGACCTTTTTTATGTTTGCTAATTGAATTTCGTGTAAAGCCACTCGAGGCCTATCGGAACTAGCCATCCCTAATTCTGAAATGATGTATTAGTGACACGGGAGTTATTCAACACTACCCACCGCCAACTCTTTTTCTAACGAATAGTGGAATCGACCGACATATTATAATTCCCCCACGGCTGAAAGGGCAAGAATGTTCGGTGACACGATTCGAACCAGTGACCTGCAGATTGGGAGTCGAATGTCCAAGCAGCATCCTTTAAATTTTTAATATATATATATATATATATTTCACGATTATATAGATCAACACTGAAATCTGACGTTAAACCGTTCGTTAAAACTTGGATATTTTACACACATTTTTCTAAAAACTCTTTTAAAATAGAATGGGCTATAAGCAACAAAAGTACGTACAATTGTAAATGTAACACATTTTATCAAGGTAAGTCCCACTCGCGATTTACGACCTCATCCAATAAGGTGATGAAAACATGCTCCAATTTCCCCTATGGAGATTTAAAGTTAGCTAGTGAAAAAACAAATATATATATATATATATATAATGGTTCAATCATGCCATTTTATGAGCAATTCTTTTTGAGAAACTTAGTGTTTGTACTCGGTAGAAATGTACCGTTGATAAAAACAAGTGTATTAAATAATAGGTTTTAATATATTATTAGCCATTTCTTTCCTAGTTATCAACGACCGTCTTGGAATATGAAGAAGCAATGTACTTAGTCGTATAGTTTACAAAATAAGATTACTTAAGTCAGATCTTTACAAGTTACCTTGACAACTACAAGTTACTTTATATTAAGAAAGACAAATATTTATTATATTTTTATTACAGATGAAAAGCTCTCTGATGGAGGTCAGTTGATGATTCTGTACCAGGAGAAAATCCACTACAAGGACAACTTGACCAATTTTTTGGATGGTGATTTGTTCTCTACATGAAAAATTCCTTAGCCAAAAACGAATAAATAGGATCATACTGATCATGCAGTGAACAATGAGAATGCCGGGAACTCTTTTTCCCGGTGAAAATTATGAGGAAATGAAAAATCTTACATTAAGACTAAATCAAAAAAAAAATAAGTTGAACAATCGTCAAGTTATTTATATATATTTATTTAAAGGATGACATTTCTTCGTCAGATCGTACAGTACAGTAAAACTTGGCGATTGTTCAACCTATTATTTAATTTTGGTATTTTCGTCACCTATGTGGTTTTAACTATATTTCTCTTTTTACATTATGACTAATCCAACCTGTGACTCAGGAAGACAGACATGTTGGCACTCTCTCTCGCTCTTTTTTTAAAATTCCGAACAGAGATTTGAACTCCATGTGATATCTTAGTTCCGAATAGTCCACTAGTTTCCAGGCTATTAGGTAATTAAACTCATACGCCATTCCTCTGTAGTGTTTGTACATTTTGCGCAATACAAAATCTGGTTCCTCAGCTCTGTAAAGCCGTTTTACCGCGGTTTTCGTGAGTTCTATTGATAGAGATGACTTACTTGCAGCTTTAAAATAGGTAAGTGCGGTACCTGATCGAACATATGAACACTTCTACTATTCTGTGCAAGAAGATCACAGTCCAACCAACCCTATAAACTCCACGACAGTATTGAAAGGTGAGTTTGTTTGTTTTTTAGGTTAACAGATCGAACCCTTTACGTAGTACACTACTTTTGTTTTATCATGAATACTGGAAATTATGAAGAAATTACAAGAT
>NW_013673085.1:25941-29864 GCF_000517525.1 Limulus polyphemus | reverse complement strand
AAAATGTGATTTATAAATAAAAATATGTAAATAGATGTATTTATTGATGAATTATTTGTCTGATTATTTAACGACGGAATTGGTGACTATGTTTTCTTTAATAGATAGATACAACTATAGTTACAGTGACTTTATGAAAGTTACGGTTTTGGATGTCGATATTTTTATGACTTCATTACATAGATGAAAGTCTTGTATTTTATGTTTAAAGAGCAGAGATAATTATAAATAGAGAAGAAACATTTATGAAATACCAAATCAGAAAATACATCCTAAAATGTTATTAACTCGTTGGTTTAGCCACCAGTGGCACAGCGGTAATCTGCGGACTTAGAACACTAGAAACCTGGTTTCGATGCCAGTGGTGGGCAGAGCACAGATAGCCCATTGTGTAGCTTTGTGCTTAATTTCAAACAAACAAACAAATCGTTGGTTTAAATTGTCCCAGAACAGCTTCCAAACAAATAATGAGCGAATATTTTTTAACTCATTCAGTCTGTAGTCCACAAAAATAGAAACTACAAATGTTTCTCTTTAAAAAAAAAATAGTTTTTCACAACCTTTTTCGCCGCAGCGCCCCCTTCAGCAAACAATAATCACTCATGCCTCTTTCTACCTCTTCTTCTTCATCGGGATTCGGTCCATGTTTTGGACCAGGGAGGTCAGGCTCAACGTAGACTTTTCACAAAGACCTAAATTCCTGTCAGGAGAGAAGAGAGTTGTATAAGCAATGCAAAACACTGAATGTGACTGTGATACATACATAGACATTGCCCTGAAAGGAGTCGGAGCAAGTGCGGTTTACTCCGACCCTCTTGTAGTATCAACACTCTACATTCACGGACGACATACCACGGTCCGGAAGGGAGGAAGAGGTCTCAGCGTACCTGACCCTCCTAGGATATAAACCCGACACTAGTTAGAGCCTAAAAATAATTCATTTAAAAGGGTATTATATGTAAAATATGTTCAGTTAGTCTCTAACTAGTGAAATGTGTAACTTGCATTATGGACGTCTAACGTTAGGTGACCTGATCACATCCTTCTTTCTAAAATAAATGTTAACCGGCGAGAGGTATTTAGGTCTACTTCCATCATGTATGTAATAACGTTTATACGGCACAATGGTTTGTTTTAAATTTCGCGTGGAGTTACACAAGGGCTATCTGCGCAAGCCGTCCTTAATTTAGCAGTGAAAGACTAGGGGGAAGGCAGGTAGTCAACACCATCCACCGCCAACTCTTAGTGGGATTGAACGTTACATTCTAACGCCCCCACGGCTAAAAGAGGGGAGCATGTTCGATGTGATGGGAATTATGTGCCGCAACCCACAGATTGCCAGTTGACCGCCCTAACCATATCATAACGTATGATAACCTGCTGTAGGTAGGTCACTGCTAACATCTTTTGCTTAACTTATGCTTCGGAAAAATTTGGCATTTTTCTGAAGTTAGGGTTAAGGATTATAACATTTTTCTATATTTATGGCCAATATGTCATTCAAGGTGTTTCACCCGATGCGGGTGATCCTCAGTAATCCTTATTGTGTTCGGTTTCGTTCACAAGCCGTGGCAACCATGCGCCATTTTGTCGGAGGTATAAGTTCTGGAAGAATGCCACATAATTGTTGTGTGTTCGCATTGACGGATTAACGGCTAGGCCTACTTGTCCAGAGCGTCACAAAGTTAACTAACTGTAATTATGGAGGCGAAACGAAATGTACGTTTGATAAATTATATAATAAAATAAAAAAACACAATCAGCCATTCAATATTTTTGAATTCTTAGATATTATTCTTGATATTTTCTATATTTATCTGTTGTTGTTTTTTCTTATTAGATCCGTGCGTAAGATATTTCTGATAATTAAACTTGAAACAGTTCGAATTATATTATTCTCGGAGTTTTCGTTGTATGATTAAAAATGATTTGTCAACACCAGACTTTCAAAGTCAAAACGTTTATTTCTATCATCGTAGCTTATACAAAACACTGTGTTCGTAGGCCTTAATCGGGGCTCTTAACTGACTGAACGTCCTAATCATAGAAAAAAATGGGTGACATTAGAAGCGTCAGAAAATTCTGGAACTATGGGCGATTTGCAGCTTTTCTTAATTTTAAGGATTGGTTGAATGACATTATCAGCCATGTCTTTAGGATCTTTGTACTTAGGGAGGAAAGATGTTAACCTCCTACCAGTTTGGTCACAATCTAAGGATTCTGTGACCTTGGTGGACTTCCATGATGACTTGGAATGACCTTCCACACACCATCAATAATGTATTACTATATTATAAAAAAATTAACTATTAGGGATAGCACAAAGGATCACATATAAAGTGGAATAGACTTAAAATAAGACCCAAAACTCGAGCACTTTCGAATAGTTAACTATTCTTCTTCCCTGAAGAGGTTTGAGGTTCCTCGAGCTTTGGGTCTTATTTTTATGTCTATTAACTCTAAAGGAAATACTTAAATGTTGTAAAGTCATGTGAGTACTGAAAAAAGACTTGAATCAAATTTTATGTTTAATGACCAAACATCAAGGATTATCACAAATGTATTAATGCATCTGTACCTAAAATGTTTTTGTACAGTATTATTTTGATATCACAAAATTCACACTTTAAGAATAAATAAATTCAATTACAGCTATTTGGAAAACATTTGAAACAGTGGACTTGCAGTTGTTCTGACACAAACGTCAAATTAATGATATATTTTTAGCCTAACATTGTAAAAAATGCAGTATTTCATAAAATGGCAGTAGCTACTAGAAGCAGACTCGAACATAAGGTATACGCTTGTTACATAATTTAACTTTATTTGAGCCCGTTAGCCAAAAGTTTTATGAGAAAAAGTTAATTATAGACACTAGTGTATCCTAGGAGACAAAAAAATCACATGAACATAAGTACCGGTACAAAAAGTACCAACAGATTATCACTTGTTAGTACCCTAAACATTTTCGGTCACTCACAATAATTACCACAAAAAGAAATTAGTTTGTGTTGAAATGTATTGAAAGTTTTTAATCACTGGTATTCCACGGCACTGAAAGAGAACAGGTTATCACTGAAACTATCGAATAACCATTACTACTTCACAAAATGAAAAACTTTGGATTGTTTTGACACTCAAGTCAATTCAAGATATCTGTGTTGAGCTTCTGACTTTAAAATCTTTTTGTTCAAAATTTGTTTTGATATACAAATTTTCTCAGGATCATTCAGAAGTTTTCTTTTCCTGCACCTGAGACGGATTGGATAACAACTACTGCCTGCGGTTTACTTATTCTACAACCATTTGTATAACTTTCCAGGATGCATCATTCCTTTGGAAAACAAACTTAAGACTTCTGTAGTTTATGTGCATATTGAAGAAAACATGAAGTAACTTTTAGCTTCTCTGGATTATTCATCACAGTTTCAATCAGCTCATTTTGAGCAATTATTGTAATGTTTCTAGTTTACGAAGTACGATCGTGCGTATAGTTATCTTACTTTACAGCCGAGAGTCATGTTTCTCACTAGATCTAAGCAGGAAAAACTGATTGTGCCCTCTATTGGAGTTGTTACTGTCAAAGAGAAGGCTTTCATAGTTTACGAAGTACGATCGTGCTTATATTTATCTTACTTTATAGCCGAGAGTCATGTTTCTCACTAGATCTAAGCAAGAAGAACTGATTGTGCCCTCTATTGGAGTTGTTACTATCAAAGAGAAGGCACAAGATATAACAATACTGTGTACTATCACTAACAAGCCACAAGATTTAACGATACTGTGTACTGTCAAAGAGAAGGCTTTCATAGTTTACGAAGTACGATCGTGCGTATAGTTATCTTACTTTTCAGCTGAGAATCATGTTTCTCACTAGATCTAAGCAAGAAGAACTGATTGTGCCCTCTATTGGAGTTGTTACT
>NW_013673085.1:16047-25664 GCF_000517525.1 Limulus polyphemus | reverse complement strand
ATAAAAACTAAGTATCATCATTATTATGGTGTTGAATGTCTAAAACTATGGAAGTCACGCTAAACTGTAGGCCTATTAGTGTTCAATGTTTCACGACCTTAAATTTCAATGTATAAACAGTGCTTCAGATGGTACTATCACTAACAAGCCACAAGATTTAACGATACTGTGTACTGTCAAAGAGAAGGCTTTCAAAAAAAACATTATTTGCAACTACTTCCAGTTAGTAATTATTTAATGTTAACGAATCTATTTTTATAAAATCTCATAGTATGATCATTTACAAGAACCCAAGTAAAAACGTACACAAGAGGCAACTGATTAAAACCATTGCCAAACATTATACTCTTAGCCAATGGTAAATAGAGAGAGAGGGGTGTTAAACAGGGAAGGACATATTTCCGGTCTAAAGAAGAAAATATACTTCAAGCATGTAGTAAAAAAAAAAAATCTATATATGCATGAGCACGTTTATCCCTGAGGAATGTGAGGGCTATCTGCTCTGAGTATGAAATGACAGAGTAGAGAGAATGCAGCTTGTTAACCCCCCTCCCCCAACTCATGGACTACTCTATTCAAACAGTGGGATTTGACCCTCACCCATATATAATACACCCATAGCCCTAGATTGCAGCATGTAATTTGTTTTCCCGAGGGTAATGGGCCGCAAACCATGGAATCTCAGACAATCCAGCATGCTAGCCACTGGACTATACTTGGCCCCAATCCTAAATTTATCATTTACGACTGCCACACAGAGGGTTGTACCTTTGGCACAATGTTTGAATATATGTTGTTATGCTGTAAAGCTACAATAACTGTTACCATTACATTCTATCATTTAAATTGATTTAATTTTGATATATTTTTATTAACTGAGCTTGACCTGTCAAGTAGTTTCATCCTACTGTAATACTGAAATTAAAATGTTACATGCTGACCAGACAAGTTTATTTCAGTGTTCTTATCTGCAAACACCAAACTAATGTTTTTTTATTGTTAAGTTTGGTATCGCAACAGTAAATTTCAGTACTTATGATGCTAAAAATGATGTCTATAGATATTAAATCCTCTTGATCTATACAACATAAACAGTAGAATGATGGTAGGTTACTTGTAGACATTGTAAAGAAGTTACACCTTGTTGGACAGAAGAAATGTCTTAACATCTAATGCCATACATAATTAATCTATCAAAAATATCATGATATCAATTTTCTATAAATAGGGAACACAGCACCTTAACTTTTAACCCACTTAGAGTGTTAGTATATCCCAAGTTCGTAACGATGTCGACATTGATTAAAGGGTCATATATGAAATCTGTTTTCTAGTAACCTTTAAAAGAGTAACCTCTGTTACGCTATCACAACCTTGAGGGTAAAATTATTACTTCATTTCAATTATTCCTCTTACAAAAGACAAAGACATTTCTACCTGTCCTAGTTTCGGGAAAGTGAGTGTGAAATGTCTGAAAACACAAAATGTAGTCATGAGCTTTAAGAAAGCTGCTTATCTGTGAAAGTAATGAGTCAAACAGGACAAGATGGGAAGGCTGTGAAGAGAATGTACTGCTGGTAACGTCTTGTTTGATATTCTCCTCAAGCCACGTGGTCGGGTTGCGGAAGAAAATGTCGGCCTCATCCTCGTAAGATGATGTTTCTTCAAAGTTCGGTTCACACGTTAAAAATCGCATGGACACATTCCGATGTATATGACTAAAACAAAATAATATGCAATGCTCATTTATTACAGACAGTAGAAAATGTGAAGTGAAAATAACATAACTAGAATAACAAAAAAAAAATCTAACTAGGTAACAACCTATACATGGACCAATAAGTTATAAATTATGTTGAAATGCTACTCAGAAGTTCTAATGGTAACCATAATTTATTCTGAAGTTCATTAAACACTGTAACAACAAATTAAAGTTAAATACTTCCTGTAACCATAATTTATTCTAAAGTTCATTAAACTGTAACAACAAATTAACGTTAAAATAACTTTTGATACATTCTGTGTATCTTCATAAAATTTCGCAGACTTTTAGTAAACATTTCAACTCTTTTGTAAACAAACAAATCAGATTTTTTAATAAAGATTTGTCTGTGAATATATATAGTATTGCTATATACTAGTCTGTATGATTTCCACGTTAAGATTAAAAATTCTTTACTTTGTCTCAAAAATCTCGGATTTTATTCGTAAAATCTCCTAAATAACTTTAAAACGTTTTTTTTCAGTAAAACTTTATATTTTATGTTATTTTCTCTAACATACCTTTATACAAGGTTGGTCAATTTGACCGACCTCATAACCACAAAAATATTATCTAAATAAATCTAAATTACCCTTTTTTTCTTTCTAGAATGACTTCAAATTGTAATACGAAAGTACCTTTGTTTATCCTAAATAGCTTTAAACTCTTAACAGTATACATCTTTTTATACTTATATTTTATTGTTTTATTGCCCTTTGAACCCTGTCTAACTACTATTCACACCATTATAAGTGGTAAATCACTTGGGGAATTTGCAGCTCACGTTATGCTATCAAATTACATTACCCACTAGCTGCTTGTGTGCATGCCATGCGAAACATTTTTATTATATTATTATTTATTTTACCTAATCTAATCTTAAGTAACCTAAAGAGTTTCCTATTTTTGCATTTTAGATAACTTTATAGTAATAAATAAAGAATAAACATGAAAATCAAGAAATAAAGTACTTATTTGGGTATTATTTTGTTGCTGTCAACTGTTGATGACACTTAACCTTACTTTTTTATATTAAAGGTTAGTAGTACACTAAATAATTTTTATTTAATTAAACAATGCAATAAAGAACATAGAATAATAACCTGCAAAAAACAGACAATGTCCCATAAGTAGCACAATTTTTCTGGCTTTCTAACTATGCGACAAAAGCTATTACAAATTCATCCAAGTTAGTCGATATGTTTCCCATAGAAACGAAGCTTGCACTGAAAGAGAAATTGATGATTTTCTGCACAGAAAACATCATAATTAAATAAACATCATTTTATAGATGAAAACCTTGACTTTCTATTGATTATAAATAATATAGTGTTAAACATAACAGATAACTATTGACAAAAGCTGAGAGAGGATGTGATAGGTGCGTGTGGCAAGAGGGGTTTGATTTTCTATTTAATGGTTCTATAACCAAACAAGATTGAAAGCAATAAAAATTATGCTTTGTCTGAGTGATGAAGATATTATAGTCAGTAATTTACGTTAAATTTGTACTTACTGGAGGGGTGGTGAATAAATTAGAGAAGAGAGGATGCCTAGAAAAAAATGTCATTTCACACACTAGGGAAAATTCAGAATTTTGTATTGCCTCATAAAATTAAGAAATTAAAACTTATATACTATTAAAGTATGGATTATTAGCTATGATTTTATGTTTTACTATTTGGTATGACGACAAAAAAGATGTTTAATTAAATTTTGAATGTAAGTCACTAAAAACCTTGTGACAATGCAGTAAAGAATGCAGAGAGTGTTAAGAGGTTCTAGTTTATTTAAATAAAATATAAAAGCTGTAAGATAAAAAGAAGTATTTTTATTCTATGCACGAAAATCACTTTTCAGTCAGACCGAATCAGTAAAGGCTTTGGAAATTCACAGTCAAATCTTTTGAAAATACTTTATCAAAATAATTTATATTTTTATGTACAAAAATTAATGTCTACTAAAACCTTGCTATATTTCATGAAGATACATGTACTAAATTCAGAGTTATAGCATACATAGCTTGACATAAACTGGATCTGTCCAATGGACTGACACTGCTCACAAAGTGTGAACCACTAGGCTACATTGTCAAGTCACGATAAAATAAATTACAATCAAAAACACACCTCTAATACTTAATTCAGAGCTTACCTATAGAATGGAGTAGAATGACAAGGCATTAAGAAAAGAATATCTACTGTATCATTGGCTGACTTTATCTCCTGTCCAAGGAAATTCATTACATCTAATGTCCCCCTCTGGTGGTAGATACCAGTGTAAAGAGCTAATGGTACATTAACAAGCAATATGATGGCAGCTATCACAATGGAAACAGAGCGACTATGATATTGTTGTAGGCCAGCTCCAGAAATGCACATGGCCAAAGGTAGCACTGGTAACAGGAAACGGAATTCTTTATGACTTAGAAAACTGAAAAAAAAAAAAAAGGACAGAAATTCATTTTAAAATAAATGTTTAAACAGCATCACAAAATTCACATGCTTAAAAACAATAACTCATCATTAGCTGCCAAGATTCTATAGAATATATACTTGTGAAAAAAATGATAACTATACGTACGTATCCAACAAATATTTGTGTTACTTTAAGGAAAATAGTGGATTCTTTTTAATAAATCTTTCCAAATCACAGTTGAAAAATATATATATATATTATTACAATTGATATTTAAAAACTTGGATATGAAAGGTTCTCCCTATGCATGACTCATACTGGTAAGTCAATTGATATTTAAAAACTGGCATATGAAATGTTCTCCCTATGCATGACTCATACTGGTAAGTCAATTGATATTTAAAAACTGGGATATGAAATGTTCTCCCTATGCATGACTCATACTGGTAAGTCAATTGATATTTAAAAACTGGGATATGAAAGGTTCTCCCTATGCATGACTCATACTGGTAAGTCACTTTACTGGGCACTGGACTCAAGTTAGCTATACATGACTATTGCTGAATAAGGAACTAACAAAGAAAATTTAAAATGATAAAGATAGTATTCAGTAAAGGAAAGGCTTATAAGAAAGCTCAACGACACACAACAGAAAAAAAATATTTGCCTTAAATGTTTGCTTTATGCAGTACGTAAACCAACTGTGTAACTCAAGTCAACATCAAAGTAGAGTTTACATGTTACGTCAACATCAGACTTTACATGTTACATCTAACTCTTCAGTACTTAAAACTTCAGATCCTAATTCATTGTACAGTATCACATTTTTCTGTTGGTTAAGGTTGTAATTCTTGTCAGAATGAACCAAAGGTTTAGCAGAATTTAAAAAATACTTTAATGTTTATCAGAATATTAAACTTGCACATTTGTCTCATACAGCATACCTGTGCCGTTTAATATTTTATATTGCATACTATACTTAGATAGTTCAATATTTCATACCACATAGTATATTTATGGATGGCAACAGAAAATTGTCAAGCATTCATAAAAACATTCTGTGACTTTACTTACTGCACAGGTGTGCAAATGTATTAACTGCTTTGTTACCTTAGAGGCATACTTGTAAAACACACTGACACGCGGTTTTTAGGGACTTTCTTCAACCAAGTATGAAAGGGTAAAAAAAAATTTACTTGAGTTTGAAAAAAAACAAAACAACAAAGTTGTGACATAAAGTACAAAACTTTGTTTTTAAACAACTTTTCTGTAGTGGTTCAATTCTGTAAAGAATCATCATTAGAAGTTTTGGTATACAAAACTGTCCCATCTAGATACAATCAAGCTGTTCAATATTTCACATCATACAGTGTACCTAAGTCGTTCAACATTTTAAATCATACTGTGTACCTAAGTTGTTCAACATTTTACATCATACAGTGTACCTAAGTTGTTCAACATTTTACATCATACTGTGTACCTAAGTTGTTCAACATTTTACATCATACTGTGTACCTAAGTTGTTCAACATTTTACATCATACTGTGTACCTAAGTTGTTCAACATTTTACATCATACTGTGTACCTAAGTTGTTCAACATTTTACATCACATAGTGTTCCTTGGACATGTACATAAAGACTGTCACGGACAAAACAAACTATATAAAACCAACTTACCTGAACACAGCTATAAAGCAAAATATAGTTATTATTAGAGGACGCACTCGGGGAAGTTTAAGCCCTTGTATAAAAGGAATAAGATGGACAGTCATCACCACAAAAATCCCATGGGTAAAGTACCAGTGCCATGGATGAGTCCCATACATAGCACCAATGTTTCGAGTCCAGTTAAACAGAAGAAAGTTATACGGGGAAAAAATCCACTCTTTGTAGAAGGTGAAGTCAGCAATTATTAAGAAGAGTAGACTGACTGTCCTGAAAAATGTGGAAATATACCGTCAGACATATAACCAACAAACGAGTCAGCTAAGCAATTATTAAGAAGAGTAGACTGACTGTCCTGAAAAATGTGGAAATATACCATCAGACATATAACCAACAAACGGGTCAGCTAAGCAATTATTAAGAAGAGTAGACTGACTGTCCTGAAAAATGTGGAAATATACCGTCAGACATATAACCAACAAACGGGTCAGCTAATTATAAAATGAAAAGTGTCAAACAATACGAAGTGCCTTGCTATCTTTTATCTTAGCCCACAACGAGTTTTATCAGTCATTAGATACTATTTATTATTATATGTGGTTCAACAATTAAATGTAAGAAATAGCTAAGCGTACAAAACATTCCAGTGGTGATAATAATGTTGGTCAGTGGAGGTTGAAAGTAAATTTCCTGATGTTTCACTAGACCTATGCACGAACCACTAAACTGAACGGCAAACCGAATCAAAGTCTGTGCTACTTTCAGTACTTATAAACACTACTCAAAGAACTAGGCAGTTAAGTCATAAGGGAAAAAAGAAATTCTTGTCAAATGAAATGTGGGAGAGAAACACAGATCTTTTATTATTATTACATAAATCTAACACAGCATACGTAATGAATGATTAAGAATTTAATACATCAACAACAGTTTTAATAACATCTTAATATGACCAGAAACCTGAATAATGTGATGTCAAAGTTGGAATAAATAATCACTTAACCCTTCATTAACCTTTAAAACATCTTTAGTGAGAGATATTCAGATACATATAGTATGAAATTCTTTTGAACCAAGTGTCAAAAAGTCGTACTAATGTTTTAACTCAGGTTAAAGCTGTATATATATATCAATGGCTAGTAACTCGTATCCAGAGCTCCATAGTAACTCGTATCCAGAGCTCCAGCATTACCAGCTAACTAGATTTAAGACAAATTTAAGTCCTGTAGACATGGATTTGTAGGCTATTTATTGGCTCACATAATACTGCAAGAGGAATATTAATGAAAAATACATCATTATTGAGAATACATTAATTTATTATGTGAAATTTCAAAACTAATAAAAAAGTCATCAAGTAGGACATGTGATGAGCACAATTGTTTGCACTGAATTAGTGCATACATTTTGCAATATGCTTTGTACTTGCCGTGTCGAACCAACCAATGGCTGTATCAAATGTCTCCCAGCCACTTATCATTAAACATACACTTTCCCATGATTACATGGGCAGTGATACTGTGGTAGACCTAGTTCTGCCATTTGCATTAACAGAACTGTGTATGTCTATCAAACAAGCCAAACTCGATTTTGTGCTCCTGGCCCAGGTAATAAGCCTAGACAAAATGAACATACAGCAAACTCAATCTAGTACCCCCCAGTTTCATGTAAGCCTAGACAAAGAGAATGCAAAGTACTGTAATGATGTTAAGATAGGTGCAGAGTTTAACAAACCTAAGTTACAAAAAAGATACAGCATCAATAACCACAAAAATTAAATTTAAGACCTCAAACGCCAAAACTTGTGTATTTAAGACTTTTTAAGGCCTTATAAAAAATATCATATCAATTTAAGACTTTTTACAGACTGCTAGGAACCCTGGTATCACTCTGGCACTGTGTGTAACCCCCTATGAAGGAACAAGTCCATTTCAAGGGGTGACACAGATATTTGTACAAATTGCTATAAGCTAGTTTTTTTTCTCCTATAAATGTTATTTGGAACAGTCAGTGATATATGCAGGATTGTATTACTGCACTTTTAATATGTGTGTTTCAATTTTGGTAGTAAATAAGGATTCTTCTTGTCTATGTTTGGTGCAGACGTTTAAAAGAAAGCCTTCCTCCACCTCAGTAGCCAGTTAAAGTTACAACAAAATTAAGTAAATACTTAAGAATATACATGTCTTTTTAACTTTGAATAAAGATTCTTCATTTGTTCACTGACACTAAAATCAAACTGTATCAAATTATTGGCATAACAACTCAATACCATGATGTAACACCACCACAAACCAGAGAATTAACATTAACCTTAAACAAACATAGGGAAGGAAAGTATCAAGAATTGATGTAGGATACACGAGATAATGTTAGGGCCCATATGTTTGGTAAAATTTATTTTTAAACCAATATATTTAATAAACAAATAATTATCTAGTAAAAAAGAAATGAAACACTGATTTAAAAAAAACAACAAATATTTTATATAATATTTTGTATTTTAAACCACAAATGCAAGTTATGTGACACACAACCTAAATGGACAGATTAAGACCCAAAGGTTCATAAATGTGGACCAGAGGGAAGGTAACTGGTCAACAACTGATAGAAGGTTATATCATGGCTAGAGCGTTTGATCTTCTGATATGCAGCTTGACAAGCTACTAGGTCACATCCAGTTCAATATATTAAAATTACAATTCTTTATTTTTCTTTATTTTTTTATTATCAGTGCTAGAACCTTCATGTTTAATCATGAGCTTCAGGTTTATCAATTTGACACACCTTGTGACTGGAAAAACAAAATTTAAAAAATATATTGAATCAAATTACAAGAAACTTGTAATTAGCTTTTTCAATATTATCGGCTTTCTTTAAAAAGAAAATCACAGAAGTTAGTGTGTGAAAGTTATAAAAAGTTTATTGTAAAAAACACCACCTTTATAAACAAAAAAATAACGATACAAGACTGATAACTTTTACGATTCATTTAATTTTTTTTTCTTATCAACGTATTAAATTTAAACTGTAAAATATTTTCAGATATTTATGAAAAAAAAATTACATGCAATCCTTCATTTCTTTCTTTTAAGAGTTAGCATTATAACGATGCACAAAATGTGTAAAATATGAACCAGAAACTAACATAGCTACTTCCTAGAGAGCTTCTAGAACTAAAGCAAAGTTTTCCATATGAAACACTTAATACTGAAATAGATTTATAACAATTTTTTTTAAACTATTATTTTATAAACCAATCATCAATCTTGTCACTAATATAAAACATAGTATAGGCTTCAAGTTAAGAGTTTTCCATACGTGACACGTAATTCTCTTTTTTCTTTCTTACTCAGGTTAGAAATAAACTATGAAAAACTCTAGCAAGCCCACTAAAAATATATTAGATCTTTCAAAATACTTAAACAACCAAAACATTATTTATCTCCAATCACATAAACTGTCACTTCTTACCCAACCATAACATAACTTCCAAGTAATCTTGGCCAGTAGCGAAGACTTGTATGGCACCAGTGTTCTAAGCACAGAGGGAACCAAAAGATGGCAGCTGTCGGCCGTATCAAACAGGAAAGTCCAATAAACACAAGGTATTTCCATTCTGAGCTGTCCTTGGTAATAATTATAAAATGGAGGAAAGAAAACAAATATCAGTCTCGAGAAAAACTAACATTAATGAAACCTGCTGTGATAAAATGGTTTTTCTAAATCCACTGTTACATACAGTCACATTTTGATGAAATACAAAAAAAA
>NW_013673085.1:0-15047 GCF_000517525.1 Limulus polyphemus | reverse complement strand
GGTAGTTAAAACAAACAAGAATCACTCACTGCAGAAGGTAAAACAATGGTAGTTAAAACAAACTGTTTTACCTTCTGAAGTGAGTGATTCTTAAAGTATGTAATATTAGATAATTTCTAAAATCACTGAAGAGTTTTACTAAAATCATAACTCCTGAAACAATCTTTAATTAGAATAATATTCATTTAGTACATTTAAGCTTGGTTTATAAAAGAGGTGTCTTCATTCCGAAGTGAATCTGACTCTTTAGAGAAAAAAAAAAAAGTTCCATCAGACAATCTTTCATTATGTTTCCAGCCCATTCGAAGAAAGTATTCTTTATTTTTACATGTTAATACCTTCTGATGTAATGTTTAACACATAGAAGCAGCTAATAGCTCTACACCTGCAATCTTTGAAGAGTTCACAACAGCAAGTTTGTAAGTATATAACTTTTGTACACTTGTAAATGTTTACCTTGAAACTGAATGTCTTGACCATGGGTAGAGGTACAAACCAAACATAGTAAATGCCATTTCTGTGGTATTAGTGAGTGTACGAGAAGCACAGAAAAAAGAAACCAATTGGTTCCAAGACAGAATGCCGTCCACAGTCCAACCTTGTCGCCAAGAAGACAAGATGAGAACTTGATGACATAGTAATCGCTAGCTACGCACAAAAAAGCCTGCATCAACCTTGGTATCAGAGTCTGTAAGAAAAGAATTTTACATATCGTTATTCCGATACACAGTTATAAGCACATTACTGTAAAAAAAACATAAGTGATACTTGTAAAATGTACAGTAATTATCAGCTTAAAACATGCTTGGAGTTCAATTCACTCTAAATTTACATATTTTTTAGATAAATATATAAGTAGATAGGGTTGTAAAAAAAAACACTTTGGTAAATAACATTTTAACACTTTTGCGACGTAAGTGATTTCCCTAATTATGCAACAGAAACGTAAAGCCTCATTGTTAACTCTGTCTTAGATACTGCTAATTTTAAGGTTTTATGTTATGTTTCGTGACAGAATGACTCCATCGACAGCCTTTTCTTGAGTGCACCGTCGATAGTGCACACTACGATTTAAATAATAATAATCCAATGATCAATGACTCCATCGACAGCCTTTTCTTGAGTGCACCGTCGATAGTGCACACTACGATTTAAATAATAATAATCCAATGATCAATGACTCCATTGACAGCCTTTTCTTGAGTGCACCGTCGATAGTGCACACTACGATTTAAATAATAATAATCCAATGATCAATGACTCCATTGACAGCCTTTTCTTGAGTGCACCGTCGATAGTGCACACTACGATTTAAATAATAATAATCCAATGATCATGATATTTAATATCTTTTTCTTTTTATCAGAGTACTTTTGCCATTTTTTTTAGACAAATTATGAATATTTCACAATTTTATGATCGTAAAAAAAGGGACATCAGATATAATAATCCCTACCGTGGATGATAATAGTTCAGAGATTGTGATGGGAAGCCTACATTGTGTTTGGAGTGTTTCGATGACAAACATAAATGAAAATTAAATAAAATATTCATTGTCTATCTTTTGTTTCTCCAATTTTCATAAAAGACTTTCTAAAAAAAAAACAATCTCTAATTAGTTTTTTTTGCACCACTTAGTCACTATGACACTTTTATTTTTATCCTTATTATATTACAGTTTTCATGAGTTTTTGTATTTATAAAAGAAGTCTCAGTTAGTTAGTTTTTGGCTTTATTTATTCACAATGACAAATTTCATGCCAATATCTAGATGTAATTTTATTTCAGTTGTCCTTTCAACATGGCATACGTGTTCCACCAGTGGTACATGATGGAAGGTGTGGCTTAATTATAGCCGTCCATACAAAATAAAGACTTTATTATAAGAGTTTGGAGATAGGAGGTACAGTTATATCTTATGGGTGCTGTGTACCACGGGTGGCACACTACGTCCAACCGAAAACATGCAAATGTACCACGCCGGTGGTGCAAGATGTCGTGAATGTTTTAAAAAAAATCAACTTGACATTTTAATTTTCACTGTTATTTATCCATTACTTTTTTAACCTGGATAAATGTATTATGTTACGTATTACAATTTCAAATAGCCTAAAACTGAGTTAAATTGTAATTTAGATTTAGTAGTTAAATATATGCCGATATATAACCAACTTACGATATTTGCCAACAAGACTGATACACACAGTTTTCTTTTTTTTAATACAGATATATTTTAATATACAAACAATAATACAATTTACAATAACATTTATTACAAACAATGATTTCTATACAAAAGATTTACAAACAATATAAAGTCTTCTTACTGGTCTGAAACTTCCTTGATGTCTTATCGAGGGTTCACGATGAACGAGTTAATTCTGAGTTTGTGTAGGTATAATTCACTTCATAGGGAGCTAGCTAGCTCTGTGGGCCTTGCTTATCACACAGTGATTACAAATCAAATTTTTGACGCTGAAGTTAAATGTAAAAGTACTAATGTCCGTTGGGAACTGAAGTTAAATGGTTTGTAATGTTCAAAATATATAAATGTTCCTGGTCAAATATCTGAAGTTTCCCAATTAATAAGCGTTAATCACAGTTATTGCTTCCAAAGTTTATAGTATATCAACTTTGGCAAACCAATAATAGATAGTTTTTGACGTGTCGCATTGGTTATCTTTATAGTCATGTGGATAGTTTCTTGAAATTTCAGTTTACGTAACAATACTTACACTAACACTATCGTTTATGTACACACATATATTGTTGATTCTTACACTCGAGAATCATCTATAACTTTAGAGGATAGGTGGGAGTTTCACAATACATATTTAACAATATAAGTTGTACATTTCTAAATACTAATTTAATTTAAACAAACACGGATATTAGAATAAATATATATATATAATAATAAATCTGTTACAAATGAGGTACTACATTCCTAGCTCGTCTTATTATTATTGAGTATCGATCACAGCTTTGAGTGTATTTTTATGTAATCATGCTTCACTTGTAAGAGATAAAACATTATAAAAAATAAAATAGTTCTTTATCTACACACCCTTCTAAGAGTTCTACCACATGTTTAATAATACTATAGTGGCTGTACTTATCTTATGTGGTGTCCCTCAAGAAAAAACTATAACATACATACAGCACTGTATTTTACAAATTCTATATTATGTATTTGTAATAACCCTGTCATATTAACAGGGTGAATGTTTTCTGCTTTGTGCAGTTTACTATAGGGCAAAGTTTTTGATTGTGAGGGTGAAAATTTTCAACAAGTGACACACACACCCACTCCATCCAGGCCTCTGGATTTACCATTTAAAGGTTTATGCATAATATGCCACACTTTTAAACAACACTTCATGGGGTTTCTGTACAATTGTTTACATATGGAATTGTTAAAATATCAAATTTGGCGGTCTAAGATTTAAAGAAACCATATCTGTCAGTATATAAAAAAAACACACAAGAGAATGCTTCTAATTTTTGGTGCCCAGCATTAGGCTTAAAATACTTCAGACTTTTTTTTACTTTTCCCATTCTTATCCCTGAATATTGCCAGATTTTGTACTTTTCAAGTGTCATTAATTAATTAATTGATGCATGGGCTCTACATGGGCTTAATTCTAAACAGAGACATCTTGAATAATTTTACTGAAATCAACCTAAAGTTAGTTTTCTGATTATATCACTTCTGCAACACAGATTAAGTTACAAGTGTTGAATACATTACAGAAGAGATGTTTAAACTTTATACTATCTTTTTTATACATTATATTTTATAGTGTTTAATATTTCTTACTGCATGAGTGCCTAGTCTTTGCAAAAGATGGGGAAAATAGAAAATGACTTTTTAGCATGTTACGACTATACACATTTGTTGATATTGATTAATTAAAAGAGAAACATTCATAGCTCCAACAATCATTTGAATAATTATTTCTGGGTTTAATTTGTCCAGTGTCACAACACACCGTGCAATCTAACTCGGCTCTACAATGAGTCAATCTTACCTTGCTGAGCATAAGCTTCATAAATCACAAGTTGTCTATACATTAAAAATTAGGTATATTTCATTGATTCTTGTAGTCAAAAAGGCTCTGTTACAGTCTGTGTAACGTTTAGGTAGTTACTGAAAAAATAAATGACAATCCTTTTTGTAAGGTATCACTTAGAGCCTGCTGAAATGTAAATTCTTTTATTCCTTAGTTTACCCACTGCTTATATTTTGTATAGAAAAATATATTACGTGAGTAGGCCTAGTGGGGAATGACATTGTACAAGGTCATTTTCAAGTTTAAGAATTCATAGAAATACTAAATATATTATGTTTGTGGGCCTAGTGTAGAATGACATTGTACAAGGTCATTTTGAAGTTTAAGAATTCATAGAAATACTAAATATATTACGTGAGTAGGCCTAGTGGGGAATGACATTGTACAAGGTCATTTTGAAGTTTAAGAATTCATAGAAATACTAAATATATTACGTGAGTAGGCCTAGTGGGGAATGACATTGTACAAGGCCATTTTCAAGTTTAAGAATTCATAGAAATACTAAATATATTACGTGAGTAGGCCTAGTGGGGAATGACATTGTACAAGGTCATTTTCAAGTTTAAGAATTCATAGAAATACTAAATATATCATGTGAGTAGGCCTAGTAGGGAATGACATTGTACAAGGTCATTTTCAAGTTTAAGAATTCATAGAAATACTAAATATACTACGTGAGTAGGCCTAGTGGGGAATGACATTGTACAAGGTCATTTTCAAGTTTAAGAATTCATAGAAATACTAAATATATTATTGAAATACTGTTTATCTGAAAATAGTCTTTTCAACCAAATGCTTTGCTCAAGATTCAAGCGATTTCATGCAATATTTCTTTCCTAAGTTACAGGAAACTGACAGCATCATATCCATGTGCTGATGCAGTGCTTTGTAACTTTTTTAAACAAATTATTCCCATATAAAAATAAGTAGAAACAAAGAAAAATTAATCATTCATAAATTTATAACATGCTGTTGTAAGCCATATTTTGATATATTTTCATTTAAATGTTTGTTTGCTAGAGGGCTCATGATACAATACTTAGAAATTTCATGCAGTATGTAGAAAATGGAGTACAATATAGAATACAAAAACAAGTAAAGCAGACAATTATTGAGAAGTTACTAAGTGATCCATTTCAGTTTTAGTAGTAAGATTTATCATGTTAATTCAGTTAATCAACTGGCCAAGGAATTCTACTATGAAGTTTATAAGTAAGTTAGGTATATGTACCATGAGTCTAAGAATTCCCATTGAAACATTATTTATGAACTTAGGCCTACAACTTGTGTCAAAGTGGACAAAGCCTGTAGCAAACATTATTAAAGAAATAAATTAGCTTGTTATTGTTATATGGACTAAATTTGATATTATTTTACTAAATAACCCAAACAAACTCGTCCAATAATGGAACAAATTATAACACTACTGTCAAAAGTGGGATTATTTTGGGTAGAATAAAATAAAACTTAAACTAAACTTCAAAATAATGACAACACATGCATAAAGCATAGATATAAAATCTGCTGAAAATGTTGAAACTGTGGAAAGAAGAATAAGAAAAATAGAAAGATAGAAAACCAA
This sequence comes from Limulus polyphemus, assembly GCF_000517525.1. Lineage (NCBI taxonomy): Eukaryota > Metazoa > Arthropoda > Merostomata > Xiphosura > Limulidae > Limulus > Limulus polyphemus. The sequence goes on along the minus strand of NW_013673085.1, from coordinate 9,392 downwards.
AGCTATATAGAGAAAAAAGAGATGGGAAGTTAAAAGGAGATTATGAAGAATGAGACAGAAAATGAAAAAAATTATAAGAGGAAGCAGAAAATGAAATGCCCAAGAAGAAGTTTATGGAAACTAAAAGATCGAGAGGTAACAGATGAGAATTCAAGATAAGAGTTAAAAAAAAAACACATAATATTTAAAGAAGAATTAAAAACAAAAACATCTGTCATTAAAGACTAGATTGATGAAGCTATTGGAGATGAAGAGAGGAATTAAAGCAACAAAAAGCGAGCCTTTACAAATTTTCCACAAGTTTAGCTAAAATCTCTTTCCTCCGCACCCTGTTCAGTAACATTACCTTAGATATTTCCTTTTAGTGTGATTCCTATTCCATATTTTACAGCAATTATTAATGTTTTAGGTTGGAATTATTGGGCAGATCTAGAAAAAGATGTAACTGGTTGTATATCTGCATTAGAAGTTCTTTTTTCAAAATGTGTTATTTTGTAATTTAATTTCTGCCTCATTGATCTTACTGTTAGAATTATCCCGTACATTATAGATGTATTTTTTCCAATACGGTACATTACCTCCATTCAAATAAATACCTATTCTAATTCACTGTTGCCCTCTATATGCAAAAAAAAAAATTATGCTTACTACAAGCCTTCTGCTTCCCCTCCATTGGAAATGACTCATTGGAAATGTGTCGGTCATGTAAACCATCATGTAACAACCCTCCACCAATTATACATGTAAATTATAGATGTCTTTTTTTTTTTGTAATTTGTTATGGCTTTTTCCTTCTTTAATTTTGCCATTAAAGTATTTCTGAACATCACAGATGGTGAGTTTTACTTTTCTTTTGACTTCCGTGGTCTTTTTTGTACTTCAGCTAGTCAAATGGAGACAGAGCTAAGTATTTTATAAACCGTTTTTGCCCAAATTTTATCTTTTATTATTATTATTTTTCTCTTAGAACTCACTTTTGGAGAGTGGCCCTGTAACTATAATTGAAATTACATGTTTTACCTGACATCAGTGGGTCATGTGTGTCTTCTTAGGTATGGCCATTTAACATGGGAATGGAGAAAAGGAATACGCAGTTCTTTCTATCCTTCTCTTGTTTCGCTTCAGTATATCGTGCTCAAGGGGCTCGGATTAGACACGGTGCAAATGCTGGTATGTATGATCATCCAAGCATTGTTTCTTTTTAAACATAAACTATAATTACTTCTGCTTATTTGTTACTACTGGTCTGTTTTGTTTTTAATGGAGAACTGTATGGTAAATATACCTCATTAAGAAAAAGAGTATCAAACACAATAGGGTAGATAGAAATGCATTACACCTAAATTGAAGAACACTGCATTGATCAGATCAAATAAAACACAAACAAACTATCTCGTACATAGAAAAAGTACTGTGTTCTCAGCTATGACTTTTTGAATGAACAGAATGAATTTGAAAATCAATGAAAATATAATAAATCTTTTTTACATTCAGACTCATCTAACTTAAGTTTACTCTACAAAAATCAGTATCATAAAAGTCTTTGTGTATCATGTTTATTCTATTTCCAGGTCTTAGTACCACATGTTATTTTTTTCTGTGTTATTTAATAACTGAAATTAATGTCGATCTATTTTGATTATATAAATAAATATTTTTATCTTACCTTTATTTTACAAACTTTTTTAATTCATGCTTCCGCTTTGATGTTATCTCGTACGACGACTCACATTATCATGAACATAACCTGTAATTTGAAGTTGTTTACAATAAAGCTTTTTCAACATAGTTAAATACTTGAATGTTGTTTTAGCAATCTGTTGTAATACCACCATTCAGTACAAACATAATAACTGATGAGTAAATAATCAAAAATAGGGCTTTGATACGATATGGCATGTTCGGTCTTGGGTTAAAATTTATACAAATGTAAAAAAATATAGAAGGAATTAATAGGCAATTTGGGGAACATATCTACTATTATAAAAAAAACCGGTTTCTTGCTATCGACTTTTCTTAATTTCTTTCTAATGCAAAAATGACTTTTTTTTCAAAAAACAGAATTGGAATATTCTGGTCTTCAAAGGTTTAGTGAGTTCACTCAATACCTCAGTTTATGGTCAATTACAACACACACAAACATTTCTCAAATAAATGTTTCTAATCACAACATTCTGATAAAGATGTATAGTTTAAATTCTGTGTCTGTACATTTATAAATCAGTTTGACTTTTGGCCTTACTTATTTTCTCACATCATGGAATATTTTAAGGCCTAACATTGAACTTAAAGATGCTTAAAATCAAAATCTTCACAGATCGAGCATAATAAAATCAACATATAACTTTTGTTTAGGAGGGTTATAAACTTAGGCTATCCTTAAAACAAATATTCCTTCTTGCTTATACACCAGGAGTTGATAAAAGCAGAATGAGTATTAGAAGCAGATATTGCAACAACAAACTAGCTTAATCAATGCTTTTAATGAAACATGTTGAACTTTTGTTTCCCAGCACTGTTAACCATTAACATATAACACTAAATAATGTACGATGTAGCTTAACGGTAAACATACTCTGCTGTAAACTGTGTTTATGACAGAAGTAGAACAAAGCTCAAATTTTACAGGAAAATAAACACATATAACACTAAATAATGTACGATGTAGCTTAACGGTAAACATACTCTGCTGTAAACTGTGTTTATGACAGAAGTAGAACAAAGCTCAAATTTTACAGGAAAATAAACATGACTACATCGACTGAAAAATAATATAGTTTTATTTACTTCTTTAAACAAATATACATGATTTTTTAATCTCATTTCCACACAAAAAAAAAAATGCATATTTACCCAAATGCCATGTTGTGAGCAACTTCGAGTGACTGCCAATATTCATCGGGAACAAAAGCCGTCCGTACTAAAAACACACTCGCAACCCGAACTATAAAAATTGGCAGCAGTACCAGAACCCATCTTTGTTTCAGCATCTGTTGTGAAAATACATTTTTATCTTGATTTGGGGCATGTAATGACACACAATTAGAACACCACATGTCAGTTTTTGTTATCACTGTTGCCTAGATACTTATTTTAAAGCGGTGTTCCACAGTTAAACGAATTTTATTGCTCGGTACATTGTTGCCCGACGAAGGCTCCGGTAAGAGCCAAAAGCTTGCAAGTAAAGGTATTTTAACGTAGAGAAAAGTCCACGTATAATTCTACATATTAATTTACCTATGTTATGAGTCTTACAAAACAACACGTTTTTGTGCTAAATTATATCCATATGAAAGCTACAAAAATTTTCATCAACTTCAGATAAGCTTAGTTAGGGTTAAGTGAGCACATTAGGCTACAGAGAAATATTCTAATGACTCAAATCTTTATTTAATAGCTTTGTTTATTGTATTCAAACAATGAACATAAATAAATTAGTGAACTGGCTACTTAATTATAACCAAATACCTTATATAAAAACATTACTAGTTACCCACGACAGAAAAACACATTTTCATTACATGATTATCACCTTATTGGATTTAAACAAGAGCATTATGGGATTAGAGCATATGTGAAAAACAAATAAAATGTTGACCATCTAGTCGTTTTGATATTAGTGGCTTGTTAAATAGGAAATAACCAGATTATGTTTAAAAAAGATAGCTTACAGGGATAGCTTAAGATCACTTTTCTCTCGAGAAAAGAAGGGTAAAAGACAATCTTACCAGAAGTTCACAAAATTTTATTTCTTTAACAGTGGTTAGCTTATGGAAAGAGTTGCCACTGGCAACAGTGTGACCAACTTTATACAACAAGAATTTAAGAGGGGAATAGTGACCTTATAAGTAATGTAGATATTTGTACTTCCCCCTTTTTCAATTCACCATGTTGTTTTTTTGTTGATTACCTATACATAACACTAAGTTGTCCCCTCAATAATTAAAAAAAATACACAATTTTCAACAAAATACATTTAAGTCATCATACTTGTTGACCCTTGTCGAATGTTTGTGTTTAGCAATATCACATACTTGTCTTAATTTGTTCACTTATAACAATAATTCTGTGATCCATAGACAAAATCTGAAGGAATTTAAAGGTCAGACATACAATAATGCCATCAAAATGTCTCAGTGTGAGGGCTCAGGTACTCGAAGTGAACAAACAAGCAGTGTATCGGACGTTTGTTTAACTTGTCAGGGTAGCTACAGCAGATTTGTGCACTAATTCTGTTTCATTCTTTGGACTTGTTCAAACATAAGTTGTACATTTTGCTTTCTGGTTCAACATAATGAAGTGTTTTAAGAGATTCTCTCAATCATAAAGCACCATTAATGAAAGAAAACTTTTACTACAATGGTTTAGTGAAACATGGTGGTCAGCCTGGTCAGGTGCACTTTAGAACTTTCTACACCAATACAAAATGTGCGTGGATGTTCCAAAAAAAAAAAAAAGGTTGATTACACTTTGCACAAGTTGAAGCAAGAACACTTATCAAATTGATGAACATGAACAAACCTTCTTCATAACATTTTTAGGAATAAAATTTTGAAATGAGTAAATACAACAACCAATCTTCTTTAACCAGAAACAATCAAGTTGGGTACAGCTGTTGCACTCTTGAAGCTCAAAGGAGCAAGTTTGAAGAGTACCATGCAACAACAATAATGCTGTTGGTGTTGAACAGTTTCAAGAAATACTACAATATGTCCAAAAGGTATGGCAATTGATAGTGATGAACCAGCTGGTGTGGTTACTAGTGAAACAAAAATCTAAAATTGAGACTTTCCATTTGATTACTGACTCCATCATTTGTAAGCTTAATCACATACTCTTCCTGAGAGCTGATGATCAAGACAACCTTGCTTTAAAAATCTCTGAAAAAGGTAGTTTTTGATGTCTGGATAGAGTGGAAGCCTCCTGTGAAGAACATTCGATCGAAGCATTCATATTTAGAGAAGCCACTTAAAACAATCTTTACAATTTATCTAACCCTTCTAGTGCCAAATTGTTCAGGTGAAACATTATTAATTCACATGAAGCTAATCAAAAATGCTGAATACTCATCCATGGGCGAAGAACAGCTCTGCGATCTAGCAATTCTTAACATTTAATCTGTGAATTCCCTTGATAATTTACGGACCAGTCTCCTGCAGAATTGTGTAAGCAACAGTTCCTAAACCTTGTACGCCACTTAACACACTTGTACATACATACATTGTGAAAAAGTTTGCATATTTTTTGAATTATGGCTGCGTCAGTGCTATATACTATAAATATAACATAGGCCACAGTGAACGGCACGTGGGGAAGTAGGTATATACACTACCTGTTAAACTAGATATAACTCCAAAAGTGGAAACTTGGGGGAAATGTGCAATGTTAGACTAAAGCAGTAATGTCTAAAGTTGGTGAGTAACCTCACGGAAATGTATTTAGTTAATTTATAAAATACTGTAACTTGTATGTTATACTGTTATATTATAGTTTTAATAACTTAGTACTATTAGTAGTTAATAATACTTTTTAATAGTAAACGTTAGTTTAGAGCTCAATCAGTCATTGTCAGTACCATTAACAGTAATAACGCAACGTAAAATCCTGCTGTAAATGTAACTAGTAAGCTTTCTTAATTTTTGATAGACAAATGTTTAAGTTCATTTATTCTAAAAGAAAAAATATATATTTAAAATATTTAAGCCTAACTCTAAGCACGTGTATTTCAAATTACAACTAATACAAGTGTATAGCGTAGTTAGGGTACATTCAGCTTTCAAACTACCAATTTCCAAGCTGCAAGTCAGGCATTAGAAAAGTTTTCTGAAGAATTACAATTCATATTACGTTGGAAGATTAAAAATAATGAAAAAATTAAAAGCGCAATATTTAAATTAGAAACAAATTTATTTCATTTAGCGACATATCGATGAACTGCTCTTGTCAGGCTGAATTTTATTTTCATATTAATTCTGAGGATAAGTAGTTGCTGAAAACGTTGCTAGATAAAATAAATTAATTCTTATTTCACGTTGTATTTTTACGTTAATTTTATTTTAAAAGGAAAAAAATGCGCAACTACATTTACAGTCACCTATCACAAATATCGCGACCCTCACAAAATCTGCCACATGCATTTTTTAAAGCGTTCCCAGGAAAAAATTCCAAGTTAGTCCCATTATTATTTTTAACTGGACTCTTCCGGTCTCAGTTGAACTCAATGAGTTACAATGGGTTCCGGACGACTTCAAAGGGACAAAATTATTTGTCCCCATTTATTGTTTGGGAGAAGACAATGGGAATAGTACAGGTTTTAATGGGACAAACTGAATTTCCCATGTGATAGTTATTCCTTTTTCTTTCTGCCGGTCTATTTACCTCAGTTCTGTGATATTTTATTTGTCTCTCAGCTCTCATCATAGTAAAAGATTTCACCGCCTGTTGCTCAAGACTTTCTCCAAGTTTCTTGAAAGTCAGATTATAGTGGGCGTTGCCCCTTGTATGCTTGTTTGTTTTTGAATTTCGCAAAGCTACACCAGGGCTATCTGCGCTAGCCGTCCCTAATTTAGCAGTGTAAGACTAGAGGGAAGGCAGCTAGTCATCACCACCCACCGCCAAGTCTTGGGCTACTCTTTTACCAACGAATAGTGGGATTGACCATCACATTATAACGCCCCAAGGCTGAAAGGGCGAGCATGTTTGGTGGGACGGGGATTCGAACCCGCGACCCTCAGATTGCGAGTCGAGCGCCTTATCCACCTGGCCATGCCGGGCCCCTTATATGCATGGATTATGGGAACTAGCTAAGTGCCTTTAAGGCAGACCATTTGACCCCACAAAGTGCCATAACCAAATTGGAAGAGAGGATTGGGTGCGTGGGGGAAGGACTAATAGGAGGGCATGGATTTGGAGTAGAAGGGGCAAATGTAGGCTTGGTCTTTTAACTTTTTACTTTTCTTCTGGTGATTTCATGGAGACAAAAGGTCTAATTGGCATACCTAAGTCATGGTCCCCTAAGCAGTGTGCAGTTCCATCATGACATAGAACACAGCCCAGCCTTGAATCTGAGATAACACTAGCAGTGGGCAGTCCTGGACTGGAGGGGTTGAGAAACTCTATGCAGCCCAATACTGTACAGCAGTTCTGCCTAACTAGTTACGCTCACATCATTCGCGTCACTTCGTTAGGCTACACGTACTGCACAGTAGATGACTACACAGTATAATAGGTTAGGCTATGGTCATAACTTACGCTAGTTTTTCTCCTGATTAACATTTCATCTTGAACTTTAATAGCATTTTCTTCGCATTATTTTAAGATAGTTTTTCATTCGTATTTCGTAGAGCACGGTACACTAGACGAATAGTTTTCAGGTTCAAGATACGTTGGGTATGTTGTTTTAAATTATTTTGAAAAGTATAATTCTAAGTCCATTCCACGTAATGATAATGTTGGTTGTTTTTATTATCTTTTGCTTCTCTTTTTCTACAGTGTTTTCATTCTTTATTCACACACGATCTTCTAGATAAATTATCAGTATTTCCAAGGTTTCCTCCAGGACGATGTGTAACATTAATAAGCAATCTTGCTATATAGCTTTTTGAAATGTTAATTTGCAAATCAGTTCAATGCTACATGATCTGGCCGAAATTCTAACTTTTGTCCATACAACTAATAATGGAAATGACTTATGTCTCGTACAACATTCAGTTAGTCAACAAGATGCACCAGACGTATTACTTAACCTAAATGGTAACGCAACAAATTGCCACAATCCATTATTTTACAGTAAAGGCTATCTTATCTCTACTTGCTTCGTTAATTTACATTTGTCAATATTCATTCTTCTTATTATCCAAAGTGGAAAACCGCTTTAATACAGGTAGAGCATTCAAAATAGAATAAATCCTTGACAGAAGGTAGACATCCTTCTTTCTGACTTCATTCACCTCATGAGGATTTAACATTTTGCCATAAAAGTTACTATATCTGATGTTCTCTGATGGTTTCTTGCTTTCGTGGCCCAATGATGACATTTATAATTTTTGTTTCCATGGGAACTCATTCAACCATTAATCCTTCAGGACGTATTGCAGAGTTTGGTTCTATCTGCTAGACTTACCATAAATATTACCAGAGCCTTGTTAGCCATTTCATTTTTAAGGTTCTTGATAGGTTACCAGGTCCAAAAAGTCCCCACCGCACTCTACCCTATCAGGTTAAATTCCCTATTCTCAATAACTTAACTGTCTTGCGTCCTGTTATCCTTTAAAAGTTGAAGTTTACTCTAAGATATATTATATTTTCATCAAAATAATCCCATAGCTACTGTTAAAACGTGTTCTATTATTAGTCGGATTATTTTGTATTGTTTGGTAATATAATACTAATTTCAAACTTTCTAATGATAACAGATTAATGTATTTCTTCAATAAACGTGTACTGCAGCAATGTTCACTTGTATGCCTAACTTTAATTACAAAAACTTTTCAGCTTAAACTCCGAAACCAATATTGACCTAACTTATTTATAAACGTACTTGTAGAATTTCACGTCTAATTGATCGAGTAACTGAACAGCAAAATAAGCATAATAACTCTCAATTCTATCAGTGAATAATTATTTTGTGACTAAGAACTAACTCAACTACATCATCATTGATTACTCATATATATGGTGCATTTGTTTCTAGATATTCCGCGAAGCTTCTCGATCTTAACGTTAAGAGTCTTCCAGGAAACATCTAAATTAAAAATATATGAAATTACAGCTTGCAACAATTCATTTGCTCTATAGCTTAGGACTATTAGTTTCTTATATGATTGGACAGCCGTAAACACAAAAAACACGTATCTCTGGTACAAAACCGTGGAACAATATTACTCTTACATTGCTATTTTCTCTATTTTTGCGGAAGGTTCAAATGAATTGGTTTAAGTTCTGTTAGTCCTTAGAATAACAGTTGTATGATCCATAGATAATGCTGATAAAGTTTTTAGAAGGTAATGAACAAGTCAGTTCTTGCATTTTTCAAAAATTATGTTGCTGTCCGAAACAGAGATTTCAAATTATTAGTTTGATATTAATTCCCGCACTACAGTGACTCCATCTTCTGTCCAATGTAAAGATGAAAGTGTCTATTGTCAGTACATCACCAAATTGTCTATGTGGTTTGATATTAATTCCCGCACTACAGTGACTCCATCTTGTGTCCAATGTAAAGATGAAAGTGTCTATTGTCAGTACATCACCAAATTGTCTATGTGGTTTGATATTAATTCCCACACTACAGTGACGCCATCTTGTGTCCAATGTAAAGATGAAAGTGTCTATTGTCAGTACATCACCAAATTGTCTATGTGGTTTGATATTAATTCCCACACTACAGTGAC
>NW_013673084.1:30409-40314 GCF_000517525.1 Limulus polyphemus | reverse complement strand
CATCAGATATCGATATTCTTTACCAGGTAAATGTGATAAATAAACATCAGATAAAGATATTCTTTACCAGTTTAATGTGATAAATAAACATCAGATATCGATATTCTTTACCAGGTAAATGTGATAAATAAACATCAGATATCGATATTCTCAACCAGGTTAATGTGATAAATAAATATCAAATATCGATATTCTCAACCAGGTAAATGTGATAAATAAACATCAGATATCAATATTCTCAACCAGGTTAATGTGATAAATAAACATCAGATATCGATATTCTTTACCAGGTAAATGTGATAAATAAACATCAGATAAAGATATTCTCAACCAGCTAAATGTGATAAATAAACATCAGATATAGATATTCTCTACCAGGTAAATGTGATAAATATACATCAGATATCGATATTCTTTACCAGGTAAATGTGACACATAAACATCAGATATCGATATTCTCTACCAAGTAAATGTGATAAATAAACATCAGATATCGATATTCTTTACCAGCTAAATGTGATAAATAAACATCAGATATCGATATTCTTTACCAGGTAAATGTGATAAATAAACATCAGATATAGATATTCTCTACCAGGTAAATGTGATAAATAAAAATCAGATATCGATATTCTTTACCAGGTAAATGTGATAAATAAACATCAGATATCGATATTCTCTACCAGGTAAATGTGATAAATAAACATCAGATATCGATATTCTTTACCAGGTAAATGTGATAAATAAACACCAGATATCGATATTCTCTACCAGGTAAATAGATGTTTATTTATCAAATATAAAATATGAATACCTGATGGTTCAGTCCACGTACATTTATTTAATAGGAAATATGAATACCTGATGGTTCAGTCCACGTACATTTATCTGATGTTTATTCATCACATTTACCTGGTAAAGAATATCGATATCTGATGTTTATTCATCACATTTACCTGGTAAAGAATATCGATATCTGATGTTTATTTATCACATTTACCTGGTAAAGAATATCGATATTCAAGTAAATGTAAGTGGACTGAACCACCAGATATTGATATTTCCTATTAAGTAAATGTAAGTGGACTGAACCATCAGATATTGATATTTCCTATTAAGTAAATGTAAGTGGACTGTACCATCAGATATTGATATTTCCTATTAATTAAATGTACGTGGACTGAATCGCCAGGTATTGATATTTCCTATTAAGTAAATGTACGTGGACTGAATCGCCAGGTATTGATATTTCCTATTAAGTAAATGTACGTGGACTGAACCATCAGGTATTGATACTGCCTATTAAATAGATGTACGTGGACTGAACCATCAAGTATTGATATTTCCTATTAAGTTGATGTACATGGACTGAACCATCAGGTATTCATATTTCCTATTAAGTAGATGTACATGGACTGAACCATCAGGTATTCATATTTCTTATTAAGTAGATGTACATGGACTGAACCATCAAGTATTGATATTTCCTATTAAGTAAATGTACGTGGACTGAACCATCAGGTATTCATATTTCCTATTAAGTAGATGTACATGGACTGAACCATCAAGTATTGATATTTCCTATTAAGTAAATGTACGTGGACTGAACCATCAGGTATTGATATTTCCTATTAAGTAAATATAAGTGGACTGAACCATCAGGTATTGATATCTCTTATTAAGTAAATATAAATGGACTGAACTATCAGATATTGATATTTCCTATTAAGTAAATGTACACTGACTGAACCATCAGATATCGATATTCCCTACCAGGTAAAGTTACGTGGACTGAACTCCTTATAAGATGAGTCTTCGGTAACGCACGTGATGTAATTTGTATACTGATATGAAAACAAACTAAAAAATTAGCGCAATCCTTAAACTTCGATGAAGGCCTAATCATTACATCGAGCTTCAGTTTTATTTCTGACCAAATATTATCTCTGATTAGTTATTTTTATTTTTGAACTTTTTAAAACACTGATATTCATGTCAATATTTTCGTACTATCATACTTACCTAGCATAAAATGTCAGCACTTTCGTACTATCATACTTACCTAGCATAAAATGTCAGCAATTTCGTACTATCATACTCACCTAGCATAAAATGTCAACACTTTCGTACTATCATACTTACCTAGCATAAAATGTCAGCACTTTCGTACTATCATACTTTCCTAGTATAAAATGTCAGCACTTTCGTACTATTATATTTACCTAGCATAAAATGTCAGCACTTTCTTACTATCATATTTACCTAGCATAAAATGTCAGCACTTTCTTACTATCATATTTACCTAGCATAAAATGTCAATATTTTCGTACTATCATACTTACCTAGCATAAAATGTCAGCACTTTCGTACTATCATACTTACCTAGCATAAAATGTCAGCACTTTCGTACTATCATACATACCTAGCATAAAATGTCAGCAATTTCGTACTATCATATTTACCTAGCATAAAATGTTAACACTTTCGTACTATCATAATTACGTAACATAAAATGTCAACACTTTCGTACTATCATATTTACCTAGCATAAAATGGCAGCACTTTTGTACTATCATATTTACCTAGCATAAAATGGCAGCACTTTCGTACTATCATATTTACCTAGCATAACATGCTGATCAGATTTAATAATACACCTCTCCTTAGTTGAATCGTATTAAAAATGGCATCTATTAATCCTTCTGTCTGACTCTCTCTCCCTGGATAACTGTTTTTCTATTTAATTATACTAAGGTTAACCATACTTTATAATAATGGTGTTCAGAGTTGCTCTGGTTATTATTTCACCTATTGTCGAGAGTCCTCGGTATAAAGACCACCGTTACATACTACTGCCCAGTATCACAGTTTATATTGTAACTTCCGTAACTACTGCCCAGTGTCACAGTATATATTGTAACTTCCGTAACTACTGCCCAGTGTCACAGTTTACAATGTAACTTCTGTAATTACTGCCCAGTATCACAGTTTATATTGTAACATCTGTAACTACTGCCCAGTGTCACATTTTATATTGTAACTTCTGTAACTACTACCCAGTATCACAGTTTATATTGTAACTTCTGTAACTACTGCCCAGTATCACAGTTTATATTGTAACTTCTGTAACGACTGCCCAGTATCACAGTTTATATTGTAACTTCTGTAACTTCTGCCCAGTGTCTCATTTTATATTGTAACTTCTTTAAAGTGAATTTTCAAACATTCACTGGAGACACGAGGACATCGGTTTCTAAGACAACGTTTAAATGGACCACTAGTACGTGTATTTGTTGGTGTTATATTAGTGGAATTAATAGGTACGTGTATCTGTTGGTATTGTACCAGTGGAGTTAATAGGTACGTGTATCTGTTCAACCATTTGACCATTGTATAAATATTTGATGACAGCTGATACAGGACCATTGTTTAAAGATTTGATGACTTGATCTGATCCTGGACCATTGTTTAAAAATTAGATGACATGAGCTGATCCAGACCATTGTTTAAAGATTTGATGACATGAGCTGAACCAAGACCATTGTTGAATGATTTGATGACAAGCTGATCCAGGACCATTGTTCAACAGTTTGATGACAAGCTGATCCAGGACCATTGTTTAAAGATTTGATGACATGAGCTGATCCAGGACCATTTTTCAACGCTTTGATGACAAGCTGATCCAGGACCATTGTTTAAAGATTTGATGATACATACTGATCCAGGACCATTGTTCAACGATTTGATGACAAGCTGATCCAGGATCATTGTTCAACGATTTGATGATACATACTGATCCAAGACCATTGTTGAATGATTTGATGACAAACGGATCCAGGACCATTGTTCAACGGTTTGATTACAAGCTGATACAGGACCATTGTTCAAAGATTTGATGACATGAGCTGATCCAGGACCATTGTTCAACGGTTTGATGACAAGCTGATCCAGGATCATTGTTCAACGATTTGATGATACATACTGATCCAGGATCATTGTTTAAAGATTTGATGACATAAGCTGATCCAGGATCATTGTTCAACGATTTGATGACACATGTTGATCCAGGACCATTGTTAAATGATTTGATAACAAGCTCATCCAAGATCATTGTTCAACGATTTGATGATACATGCTGATCCAGGACCATTGTTTAAATATTTGATGACAAGCTGATCCAGGACCATTGTTCAACTATTTGATGATACATGGAGATCCAGGACCGTTGTTGAACGATTTGATGACATGGATAGTACAGTCTTGACCAAAATGTATGCATATTCTGTAGAAAATTATTATTAAGATGGAATACAAATACACCTAGTGCTGTCAAACTTGGAAATGCATGTTATAATAAACATCTACATATGTAATTTGTATAATGAGACAGGTTCTATGGACATCATGAATGATTTATTAGAACAACAAACAATTTTATCAGACAGCTGTAGAAAGATGTGTAATTCAACATTTCACCTATCACAACAAAACCTTACCAAAACATATATAAGAACAAAATATAACATCAAATTATTATAAATAGCGTCTGTAACCTTATATCAGTTCATATTAAACATTCAGTACTTGGTTGGTCCTCCTCGTACTCTAATAACTTCTGCAAGGCGACGTGTCATGCTGTTGATGAGATTATTGATGTAATACACCGTGATTTCATCTCAACTTGTCACTAGAAGGCGCTGCAACTCAGCCACAGTAGATAGTTTAGTGTCGTGGTTAGAAATTTTCCAGCTCAGTTCTGCCCAACACTTCTCAATGGGATTACAATCTGGAGACTTTGTTGACCATGACAATCTTGTAACGTCCTCCTGGTCGAGATAATCTTGTACAATACTTGCACTGTGGGCAGTGGCATTGTCGTCCTGGAACACAAAGTTATTGCCAAACCTTACCCTAGCATATGGTAAAATATCGTCTCTATCTGATGCCTGTAGGAGGCGCCACTGACGTTTCCCTGAAGGATATGAAGAGCAGTTTTCTATGATGATGAATAGCTGCCCAAACATGTACTGCACCACCTCCTGTGAAAGACAATCTTACCTCATCTGTTCACCAGTTAAACGACGAACACGAATCAACCATCAGCTCTAACTGCTGTTGGCATGCTGTTTTGCCCAAGTTACACGGTGACAGCGGTGAATTCTGAGTAATATCAGTTTGCAGATAGCCCTTGGTGTAAAATAAACTTCTTTAGTCAGTCTCCTATTCACTGTTCTTTTGGATACCCTGTAATGAATGTGTTCTTGCCATTCCTGTAGTAAGATGTTTCAAGACTTCTTTCTGTCTTGACGTGTTAAGCTGATCAAAACAAAGTCATCTCGAGTAGTAGTTTTTCGGCGTCTACCAGTAAACTTTCCTGTAGTAACGTTTTCTGTAGTCTGATGGTGCTTCAAAATTCTGGATATAGTACAATGAGGGTACCCTACTGTTCTGGAAATGTCCATTTATCTCATCCATTTCTAGACAGTCCAACAATTTTACGCCCTATAACTTCTGGCACGCGACGAGGCATGACTCTACAATTAGTAAACAGAAACTGTCTGAACCAATCGTTGATCTATTTCTAAAAAGATTATACCAAAAGCACACTCTTTTATAGAAAACAGTAGCGTACGTGTTCATTGTCTAACAAATGTTTAAAACAACTTATACAGACAAGAATTACAACTCGCACATGTTTTTCCGATCATTCGCTACCTTCTCTGTTACTACTCGGGCATTTACTCAATAACTACTCCATGTATGTAGACAATAACATAAATATAGAACATTTTACAAATATTTTGGCCATTACTGTAATTTAGATATACTTTCAAACAACTTCAGAAAAGACCAGTTCAAAAAACAAAAAAGTTTATTTTTCTTTCAGAATATAAGCTCGATCTTATAATAAGAAAAGTAGTTTATCTTATGATCATATGGATTCGTTTGATAAACGTAAA
This sequence comes from Limulus polyphemus, assembly GCF_000517525.1. Lineage (NCBI taxonomy): Eukaryota > Metazoa > Arthropoda > Merostomata > Xiphosura > Limulidae > Limulus > Limulus polyphemus. Next base: position 34,354 of record NW_013673084.1, on the reverse strand, counting down.
CCAACAAAATAAACATTTTACAGCATATTGAGGGAATGTAATCTTTCAGACGAAGACTATAAACATGCACAAAATGTTTGGAGAGAGCTTAATATTAAAAAAACAACAACATGGGAGAATATTTTTATATAAAAACTGATGTTTTGATATTAGCGGATACTTTCGAAAACTTTGGAGATCTTTGTATAAAAATATATAAATTACACCCTGTTTGATGCTACAGAGAACCTGGTTTATCATGTTAAAATGACTGATGTTGAATTACAATTATTGACTCAATATGATATGATCTTAATACTTGAGAAAGGTAATCGTGAAGATAAATCCAAACGAGAAACAAATACATGAAAGGTTATTATCGTTATAAATAGTTTATTTATTTAGATTATCTAGATGCTAATAACATATATAGATGGGCAATAAATCAATATTTAACTGGTGAAGGATTTAATTGGAGTGAAACAAATGTTGATGTAATGAAAGTAAGTCAATCAGATTTATTGCCACACTACCCGGTCAATCACATTTATTTCCACAATACCTATCAATAACACTTATTTCCACAATAACTTGTCATTCACATTTATTGCCACAATACCCATTTAGTCACATTTATTATCACAATAACCTGCCATTCACATTTATTGTCACAATACCCTGTCAATCACATTTATTGCCACAATACCTTGTCAATAACACTTATTGCCACGATACCCTGTCAATAACACTTATTGCCACAATACCCTGTCAATCACATTTATTTCTACAATACCCTGTCATTCACAATTGTTGCCACAATACCAGTCAATCACATTTATTGCCACAATACCCTGTGAATGACATTTATTGCCACAATAACCTGTCAGTAACACTTATTGCCTCAATACCGTGTCAATAACACTTTGTTGCCACAATACCCTGTCAATAACACTTATTGCCACAATACCCTGTCAATAACACTTGTTGGCACAATAACCTGTCAATCACATTTATTTTTAAAATGTACTCATCCTTCAGTGTCACAGTGATAACTTTAAATTTTTATAACTCTATACACCGGGACTCGATACCAGTTGTGAGCACAATACAGATAGTCTATTGTGTAACTAGAAACAAACGAACTAATAAAAATGTAATGTCCTATATATCACGTTATTTCTTTACATAATACCCTATGTATGACATGTAAATCACGTTTACTTTTACATTACCCTCTCAGTCACATTTGTTGATATCATGACCTGCCAATAAAATGAAATTTATATCGTTTTGTATTTCACATTACTTCTTTTCACAATTCCATTTATGTCAGATTTACAATGTCATGTATATCGTAGTCTTATACTTACAATGTCATGTATATCGTAGTCTTATACTTACAATGTCACGTATATCGTAGTTCTTATACTTACAATATCATGTATATCGTAGTCTTATACTTACAATATCATGTATATCGTAGTTCTTATACTTACAATATCATGTATATCGTAGTCTTATACTTACAATATCATGTATATCGTAGTTCTTATACTTACAATATCATGTATATAGTAGTTCTTATACTTACAATATCATGTGTATTGTATTTCTTATATCTACAATACCCTGTGTATTGTATTTCTTATATCTACAATGGCATGTGTATTGTATTTCTTATATCTACAATGTCATGTACGTTGTATTTCTTATGTCTCCAATGGCCTATTGTTGTATTTCTTATATCTACAATGTCATGTATATTGTATTTCTTATATCTACAATGGCCTATTATTGTATTTTTTATATCTACAATGCTCTCTGTATTGTATTTAGTTTAATAAGGAAGTTCCATGTATTAGGGCTTCAGGAAGTAATATAGCGTCTAGTTAATTAACAAACATTATGCAGCAACGGTAAGTAATATAGCATCCAATTAATTAACAAACATTAGGCAGCTGCAGGAAGTAATATAGCATATAATTAATTAACAAATATTATGCAGCTTCAGGAAGTAATATAGCGTCTAATTAATTAACAAACATTAAGCAGCTTCAGGAAGTAACACAGCAGCTAAGTAATTAACAAACATTAAGCAGCTTCAGGAAGTAATATAGCGTCTAATTACTTAAGAAACATTATGCAGCTTCAGGAAGTAATATAGCGTCTAATTAATTAACAAACATTAGGCAGCTTCAGGAAGTAATATAGCGTCTAATTAATTAACAAACATTATGCAGCTTCAGGAAGTAATATATCGTCTAATTAATTAAGAAACATTATGCAGCTTCAAGAAGTAACATAGCATCTAATTAATCAACAAACATTATGCAGCTTCGGTAAGTAATATAGCATCTAATTAATTAAAAAACATTATGCAACTTCGGTAAGTAATATAGCGTCTAATTAATTAACAAACATTAGGCAGCTTCAGGAAGTAATATAGCGTCTAATTAATTAAGAAATATTATGCAGCTTCAGGAAGTAATATAGCGTCTAATTAATTAAGAAATTAATATAGGTTCAGGAAGTAATATAGCGTCTAATTAATTAAGAAACATTATGCAGCTTCAGGAAGTATTATGCCGCCTAATTAATTAAGAAATATTATGCTGCTTCAGGAAATCGCATGGTGTTGATTAATAAATTAACATGTAGTTTTAGAAGTTAGTTTGGTGTTTATTAATGAATTAACATGTAGTTTATAAGTTAGTTTGGTGTTGATTAATAAATTAACATATAGTGTTAGAAGTTAGTTTGGTGTTTATTAATGAATTAACGTGTAGTTTTAGAAGCTAGTTTGGTGTTTATTAATGAATTAACATATAGTTTTAGAACTTAGTTTGGTGTTCATTAATAAATTGTCATGTAGTTTCAGAAGTTAGTTTGGTGTTGATTAATAAATTACCATGTAGTTTTAGAAGGTACTTTGGTATTTATTAATGAATTAATATGTAGGTCTAGAAATTAGTTTGGTGTTGTTTAATAAATTGCCATGTAATTTTAGAAGTTAGTTTGGTGTTGATTAATAAATGAACATGTAGTGTTAGAAGTTAGTTTGGTGTTTATTAATGAATTAACGTGTAGTGTTAGAAGTTAGTTTGGTGTTTATTAATGAATTAACGTGTAGTTTTAGAAGTTAGTTTGGTGTTTATTAATGAATTAACATGCAGTTTTAGAAGTTAGTTTGGTGTTCATTAATAAATCGTCATGTAGTTTCAGAAGTTAGTTTGGTGTTGATTAATAAATTACCATGTAGTTTTAGAAGGTACTTTGGTGTTTATTAATGAATTAATGTGTAGTTTTAGAAATTAGTTTGGTGTTGATTAATAAATTGCCATGTAATTTTAGAAGTTAGTTTGTAATTTATTAATAAATTAACATGTAGTTTTAGAATTTAATTTGGTGTTTATTAAGAAATTGACATGTATTATGGCCTTAGGAAGTAATATAGCGTGTATTTATAAAGTCTTAGTTCTGCAGGATACAATGGAGTGTTTATTAAAATAGTGTCACGCAGCTTCATGAAATAGTATTGTGTTTATTTTGTATTTTTACTTCTTTTAGTTTGTTCGCTAATGAAGCTAGGTGTGGCGGGTATTTTTGGGACCCAGTCAGACGTCACTAGTATGCATGTCCAATCCATCTGTGATGCCCTGGATATCCCCCACGTAGAGGCTCGATGGGACTTTCAACTCCAACGTCAACGTTTACCCATTAACCTGTTTCCTCGTCCAGCCATGCTCGGTAAAGCCTATGTAGACCTCGTCAGGATCTGGGGATGGACAGAGTTCTGCCTGGTGTACGAAGAAAGCGAAGGTGGGAATACATGTGTTCATTCCCAAATAAAATGTTTTTAATTGTGTATCAGTTTAACGTTGAATATTATTTATGATTTTAACTTTATACACAAGTGCCAAAATACAATAATTACACACAAATATTATGAAATACTATAAATACTTC
>NW_013673084.1:28101-29799 GCF_000517525.1 Limulus polyphemus | reverse complement strand
TAGTTGACCTTACTGAGTGAGTCTGGGCGTGTCCAAGTGAACACACTAGTGGTTAGTACTAGTTGACCTTACTGAGTGAGTCTGGGCGTGTCCAAGTGAACACACTACTGGTTAGTACTAGTTGACTTGAATGAGTAAGGCTGGGCGTGTCCAAGTGAACACACTAGTGGTTATTACTAGTTGACCTTACTGAGTGAGTCTGGGCGTATCCAAGTGAACACACTACTGGTTATTACTAGTTGACCTTACTGAGTGAGTCTGGGCGTATCCAAGTGAACACACTACTGGTTATTACTAGTTGACCTTACTGAGTGAGGCTGGGCGTGTCCAAGTGAACACACATCTAGTTAGTAGTAATTGACTTGAATGAGTGAGACTGGGCGTGTCCATGTGAAAACACTACTGGTTATTACTAGTTGATTTGATTAAGTGGATCTGGGCGTGGCTAAGTGGGCACACTCTAAACCTTCAGCGATATAGCCTTGACAATGAACTGTATCATAGGTTAGAATTAGTTATGCGTGGTGCGGTACTGTTGACTGATTCACCTGACTCTGGTAAACATTTCTCAATTATTACTGGCTGAGGTGTTAATCTTGAAGTGTTACGTTTAATATATTAAGCAGAAGGAAACCAGTATTGCAATGGAAAAAGTTTGTCAATGTTTTACTGTTTTGTTACAGGTGTCATTAGGTTACAAGACTTCTTCAAAGAAGCTCAGAAGTACGGATGGAGATTGCATCTTTACCAGTTCAAATCAGGAGAAGCTTATCGGGACCTTTTCTGGAAAATTAAAGTGGCTGGAGACAATAGAATTGTATTAGACGTGAAAAGAGAAAACATATACACCGTTCTAAAGCACGTGAGGAATTTATCAAGTTTCCAATCCCAAGAAAGATTCTTAGTTTTCTACTTTGTAAAATCATAAAGAGGGTTATAAAATCATAACCTTCCTTTTAAAGGGGTTGTAAAATCATAACCTCCCTTGTAGAGGGGATGTAAAATCATAGCTTTTCTTGTAGAGGGGATGTAAAACCATAACATTTCTTTTAGAGGGGGTGTAAAATCATAGCCTTCCTTGTAGAGGGGATGTAAAATCATAGCTTTTCTTGTAGAGGGGGAGTAAAATCATAACCATCTTGTAGAGGGGATGTAAAATCATAACTTTCCTTTCAGAGGGGCTGTAAAATCACAGCCTTCCACTTAGAGAGGCTGTAAACCCCCCTATAAAGTATAACGAACTATTTTATTAAAAACAAATAGCTCACTAATGATATTTAAATGGTGCCCCTTGATGGGACAGTTAAACTCCGTGGTTCGATTCCTCGCAGTGGACACAGCAAATGGCCTAACGTGGCTTTTCACTAAAAAATAAGAAACGTATTCTTGTAGATGTGGCTGAGTAATGTTTAAAACGTATTCTTGTAGATGTGGATGAGTATTGTTTAAAACGTATGCTTGTAGATGTGGCTGAGTAATGTTTAAAACGTATTCTTGTAGATGTGGATGAGTAATGTTTAAAACGTATTCTTGTAGATGTGGACGAGTATTGTTTAAAACGTATGCTTGTAGATGTGGCTGAGTAATGTTTAAAACGTATTCTTGTAGATGTGGTTGAGTAATGTTTAAAACGTATTCTTGTAGATGTGGTTGAGTAATGTTTAAAACGTATTATTGTACATGTGATTGAGTAATGTT
>NW_013673084.1:25722-27363 GCF_000517525.1 Limulus polyphemus | reverse complement strand
GTATTCTTGTAGATGTGGTTGAGTATTGTTTAAAACGTATTCTTGTAGATGTGGTTGAGTATTGTTTAAAACGTATTCTTGTAGATGTGGTTGAGTTATGTATAAACCGTATTCCTGTAGATGTGGTTGAGTATTGTTTAAAACGTATTCTTGTAGATGTGGTTGAGTAATATAATTCTGGTAAATCATTATTCTTAAAGTATTTCTTCAGTTATACTTTCAACAAGTAGATCACTTATTGAGTTTTTTAAACGGTTTAGTTTAATTAATTAATTCTACTTGTTACCAAATATTCTTACATAAATATAGCATCAGATTATTTACTTTCTCTCCGCACATTCGTCTAAAGTATAAAAAGCATATTTATATCTTTCTTTATATTTATAGTTTTGTTTATGTTTTTGGATATGTTTATGGTTTTGTTTATGTTTATGGCTTGTTTATGTCTTTGTTAATGTTTATGTTGCTGTTTATGTTTTTGTTTATATTTATGTTTTTGATTATATTTATGTTTTTGTTGCTGTTTACGTTTTTGGTTTTGTTTATGTTTACATTTAAAGTTTATGTTTACATTTAAAGTTTATGTTTATGTTGCTGTTTATGTTTTCTTTATATTTATGTTTTTCTTTATATTTTTGTTTATGTCCTTGTTTATGTCTTTGTTTATATTTATAATTTGTATATGTTTATGTTTTTTACTATTTTTAATACAGTAAGCTGTATTTTCATTACGTTAGTTCTTATACGCTAACCCTGAAACATGTAATTCTGCTGTACGTTTACCTTACTTTTAGGCTCAGCAGGTCGGTATGATGACTGAGAATCACAGCTACCTAATTACATCTTTGGTAAGTAGAGCTGTTCTGAAACACAAGATACCTTCTAGCAACTGCTTTAATACAAAGTCCATGTATACCGGTAGTAATGTATGAAAAATAAGTATTGTTTCGTTTCTAATAATATCTCCTAAATATTTGGCATCCAGTTTTTTAGTAATTATTGTGTAAACAAATCCCGAGATAAGGAATATCATTACTCACACGTGGCGTCTAAAAAAAACAGCATTTCCTACAGGTTATGTCAAATCTAAATTTAAAAAGATTGTTATCATTTTCTTCTTTGCGAAAAATAAATCTTTAATCAATTTACAGAAAAGATTAAACGTGAAAATAAACATTAGGTTTTCGTCCACTTTTCGTTTCTTTAGGAGGCCTTGCAGAAAAAAAGAAAAATTTGGGACAATTGAGACTAATTTGTGTTTAAATTTCACAGATGTTGATAATCAATTTTAATCAGCTATATCGTGTTACTTATCATAATTCTTTAGAAACAAACTCGAAATATCTAAAAGAAGTATTTTTTTAGTTCCATTTATTGACAAACTTAATAGTCGATAAGTTGTTATTTGGGAGAATTTCTTACCATCTGTAGCATCTAATATACCATTTATTGACAAACTTAATAGTCGATAAGTTGTTATTAAGAAGAATTTCTTACCATTTGTAACATTTAATATACCATTTATTGACAAACTTAATAGTCGATAAGTTGTTATTAAGAAGAATTTCTTACCATTTGTAACATTTAATATACCATTTATTGACAAACTTAATAGTCGATAAGTTGTTATTAAGAAGAATT
>NW_013673084.1:22843-24928 GCF_000517525.1 Limulus polyphemus | reverse complement strand
CCTACTAAACATGTCGTTAATTACTTCCTCTTTCACATCCACTAAACATGTCGTTAATTACTTCACTTTTCACACCTACTAAACATGTCGTTAATTACTTCCTCTTTCACATCCACTAAACATGTCGTTAACTACTTCACCTTTCACACCCACTAAACATGTCGTTAATTACTTCACTTTTCACATCCACTAAACATGTCGTTAACTACTTCACTTTTCACACCTACTAAACATGTCGTTAATTACTTCACTTTTCACACCCACTAAACGTGTCGTTAATTACTTCCCCTTTCACATCCACTAAACATATCGTTAATTACTTCACTTTTCACACCTACTAAACATGTCGTTAATCACTTCACTTTTCACACCTACTAAACATGTCGTTAATTACTTCACAAAACATCCTTACCATATTTTCATGTACAATATGTCATAAGAACAGCAGATTAAGCAGCCAGCAACTATGATTTTATTTGCCAAAAATACTACAATATTAATCCTGTTACAGTCTTACAACAAAGTAACCTTCAGATAATTCTGTTCATACTTACTTTAAAGCCTGAATGATAAAATCAAACAACATGATAAAAGTTAACAGTACAAATACTAACAATAATGATGATATCAAACAACATGATAAAAGTTAACAGTACAAATGCTAACAATAATGATGATATCAAAAAACATGATAAAAGTTAACAGTACAATTACTAACAATAATGATGATATCCAACAACATAATAAAAGTTAACAGTACAAATACTAACAATAATGATTATATCAAAAAACATAATAAAAGGTAACAGTACAAATATTAACAATAATGATGATATCAAACAACATAATAAAAGGTAACAGTACAAATACTAACAATAATGATGATATCAAACAACATAATAAAAGTTAACAGTACAAATATTAACAATAATGATGATATCAAACAACATAATAAAAGGTAACAGTACAAATATTAACAATAATGATTATATGAAACAACATAATAAAAGACAACAGTATTTACTGATGATACAAATATTAACAATAATGCAACTACTCCTGGGTATTCATTAGCCCTAAACTCCACTATAATGTTATAAAGTGACGGTCATTCCCACTATTCGTTCGTAAAGAGTTGCCAAAGATTTGGGGGAGGTGTGTTGACTAGCTGCCTTCACTCTTGTCTATCACTGCTGAATTAGGGACAGCTAGCGCAGATAGCCCTGGAGTTACTTTGCGCGACATTCACACCAAACCTCCAATTTCACTTCGTCGTGTATGTAAGCCACTGAACGACCCCAATGATAGTTTCACCTCAGAATTCGCAGATGTTGTAGCAATCTGGAAGAGTTCCCAAGCATCCCCCATAGCGGCCATAAATCTACAACGTTCTTTAAATAAAATAGCAGAATACTGCCAAAAAATAATTAAGATTAATATACCAAAAACTCAAATATTCGTACTTGAAAATTTGAAGAAATTCCTCAAAACTAATCCAGAACTATATCTCCATGGAACACTCCTCAAAACTAACCAAGAACTATATCTCCATGGTACACTTCTCAAAACTAACCCAGAACTATATCTCCATGGAATACTCCTTAAAACTAACCCAGAACTATATCACCATGGAACAATCCTCAAAACTAACCCAGAACTATATCTCCAAGGTACACTTCTCAAAACTAACCCAGAACTATATCTCCATGGTACACTTCTCCAACTAACCCAGAAGTATATCTCCATGGTACATTCCTCAAAACTAGCCCAGAACAATATATCCATAGAACACTCCTCAAAACTAACCCAGAACTATTTCTCCATGGAAAAACTCCTCAGAACTAACCCAGAACTATTTCTCCATGGAAAACTCCTCAGAACTAACCCAGAACTATTTCTCCATGGAAAACTCCTCAGAACTAACCCAGAACTATTTCTCCATGGAAAACTCCTCAGAACTAACCCAGAACTATTTCTCCACGGAAAAACTCCTCAGAACTAACCCAGAACTATTTCTCCATGGAAAACTCCTCAGAACTAACCCAGAACTATTTCTCCATGGAAAACTCCTCAGAACTAACCCAG
>NW_013673084.1:13556-21916 GCF_000517525.1 Limulus polyphemus | reverse complement strand
CTATATCTCCATGGAACACTTCTCAAAACTAACCCAGAACTATATCTCCAAGGAACACTTCTCAAAACTAACCCAGAACTATATATCCATGGAACACTTCTAAAAACTAACACAGAACTATATCTCCATGGAACACTTCTCAAAACTAACCCAGAACTATATCTCCAAGGAACACTTCTCAAAACTAACCCAGAAATATATCTCCATGGAACACTTCTCAAAACTAACCCAGAACTATATCTCCATGAAACACTCTTTAAAACTAACCCAGAACAATATACCCATAGAACACTCTTCCAACTAACACAGAACTATATCTCCATGACACACTCCTTAAAACTAACCCAGAACAATATATCCATAGAACACTCCTCAAAACTAACCCAGAACAATATATCCATAGAACACTCCTCAAAACTAACCTAGAACAATATATCCATGGAACACTTCTCCAACTAACCCAGAACTATATCTCCGTGGAACACTCCTTAAAACTAACCCAGAATTATATCTTCATGGTACACTCCGCCACACGGCTACATCAACAAAGTGTCTTGGTCTAACGTATGATACAAAATTAACTTGGCAGAACCACATTAATGAAATTTCAAATAAAATCTGGAGACGAGTGAACCAAGCTAGAAGTCTGTCTTGATATAATACAGGCATATCACCCAATAACATACTTCATATATGTATAATCAACACACACGACAAGTGATCGAATACGCCTGTCGAGCATGGATAAATATAGCTGCTAAGAAAATATCAACTAAACTGCGAAAATTACAAAACACATTACTTACAAGTTCATATATATTTCCACGGACAAGAAACTCCTGTTTGCTATAATACATAACTATGGAAACATCCAATCACTCTACGACAGACTTCTAAACAGGTCATTCGCCTACATCAAGAACAACCTACATGTAAATGAATTATTACGCACAACAGATCGATATATCATACATGATGGAAGTACCTCTCACCCATAAATATGTATTATAAGTTTAGTAATCAGCCACCTATTGCAAGAATAATCTAATATATCATCTATGTAGTGTATGCTTTGTGTATTAAAAAACGGTTATATATATCAATACATATAATATAGGCTATAAAATGAAAAGAAATGAGAATATATGGGACTATAAATAGCGAAGTGCATACTAGCGTGAAAGATGAACGTGGTACATAAATGGGCATGGCCCTGATAGGGGTATTGAATCCAGACCTTGATACCAGTGTGAAAGATGAACATGGTACTTAAATGGACATGGCCCTGATAGGGGTATTGAATCCAGACCTTGATACCAGTGTGAAAGATGAACATGGTACTTAAATGGACATGGCCCTGATAGGGGTATTGAATTCAGACCATGACTTTTAATATCTAAATTCCGATGAATAATACCTCACTTACTAGTCTAGCCGTTAGTCAGACTTATTTTTAGCAAGGTTATCTTCAAACATTATTGCGTATTCATATAACTATATAATATATCATATACTCACACAAGCTATGTTGTTGTTTTGTGTATTGATATAGATAGATCAGATATCATATACTCACATAAACTGTGCTGTTGCTTGTGTATTGACATAACTAGACCAGATATCATATACTCATCCAAGTTGAGTTCTGGTTTTGTGTATTGACATGACTAGAGCAGATATCAAATAGTTACACAAGCTGTGTTGAGTTTTGTGTATTGACATAACTGGAACAGATATCATATACTCACACAAGCTGTGCTGTTTTTTTATTGATATACCTAGAGCAGATATCGTGTACTCAATAAACTGTGCTGTTGGTTTGTGAATTGATATAATTAAACCGTATATCATTAGATACACAAGCTGTGTTTTTCTTTTAGTGCATTGAGATGATTAGACCAGATATTATATACTCATACAAGCTGTGTTGTACTTTTGTGTATTGAAATAGAGACCAGATATCATAGACTCACACAAGGTGTGCTGTTGTTTTGTATACGAAGTAGATAGAACAGATATCATATACTCACACAAGTAGTGATTTTCTTTTGTGCATTGAGATAATTAGACCAGATATTATATACTCATACAAGCTGTGTTGTACTTTTGTGTATTGACATGACTAGAGCAGATATCATATGCTCAAACAAGCTGTGCTGTTGTTTTGTATAATGAAATGGACAAACTATATATCATATACTGATACAAACCGATTTGTTGTTTGTGTATTGACATAACTAGGCAGATATCATCCACTTAGACAAGCTGGGCTTGTCGTTTATGTACTGAAATAACTAGATCAGTTATCATATAGTCATACAAGCTGGGTTGTTCTTTTGTGTATTAACTTGAGCAGATCATATAACCTGTGCTTTTGTTTTCTGTATTGATATAATTAGACCAGATCTAATATACTTACACAAACTGTACTGTTGCTTATTGCATTGACCTAATTAAACCAGATATCCTACAATCACTCAAGCAGTGCTGTTGTTTTTTGTATTGACGTAAATAGACCAGATATCCAATAGTCACTCAAGCAGTGCTGTTGTTTTTTTGTATTGACATAACTAGACTAGATATCCTACAGTAACTCAAGCAGTGCTGTTGTTTTTTGTATTGACATAATTAAACCAGATATCCTATAGTCACTCAAGCAGTGCTGTTGTTTTTTTGTATTGACATAACTAGACTAGATATCCCACAGTCACTCAAGCAGTGCTGTTGTTTTGTGTATTGACATAACTAGACGAGATATCCTACAGTCACTCAAGCAGTGCTGTTGTTTTTTTGTATTGACATAACTAGACTAAATATCCTACAGTCACTCAAGCAGTGCTGTTGTTTTGTGTATTGACATAACTAGACCAGATGTCCTAAAGTCACACAAGCAGTGCTGTTGTTTTGTGGATTGACATAAGTAGACCAGATATCCTACAGTCACTCAAGCAGTGCTTTTGTTTTGTGTATTGACATAAGTAGACCAGATGTCCTATAGTCACTCAAGCAGTGCTGTTGTTTTTTTGTATTGACATAAGTAGAGTAGATATCCTATAGTCACTCAAGCAGTGCTGTTGTTTTGTGTATTGACATAACTAGACCTGATATCCTACGGTCACTCATACACTGCTGTTGTTTTTTGTATTGACATAACTAGACCAGATATCCTACAGTCACACAAGCAGTGCTGTTGTTTTTGTATTGACATAACTAGACTAGATATCCTATAGTCACTCAAGCAGTGCTGTTGTTTTTTGGTATTGACATAACTAGACTAAATATCCTATAGTCACTCAAGCAGTGGTGTTGTTTTGTGTATTGACATAAGTAGACCAGATATCCTACAGTAACTCAAGCAGTGCTGTTGTTTTTTTGTATTGACATAACTAGACCAGATGTCCTATAGTCACTCAAGCAGTGCTGTTGTTTTTTTGTATTGACATAACTAGACTAGATATCCTATAGTCACTCAAGCAGTGCTATTGTTTTGTGTATTGACATAACTAGACCAGATGTCCTATAGTCACTCAAGCAGTGCTATTGTTTTGTGTATTGACATAACTAGACTAGATATCCTATAGTCACTCAAGCAGTGCTATTGTTTTGTGTATTGACATAACTAGACTAGATATGCTATAGTCACTCAAGCAGTGCTATTGTTTTGTGACATCCAGTAGGAACTTGGCACATAAGACAGAAGTTGTTTCTATATTATCAGGATGTGCATACTGTTGACCTGGAAGACTTCAAGTATGGAAAATCCAACATTACAGCCTTCAGGATTGTAGACATGGGAAGTCCAGAACTACAAAGCTTGTTTGACGAATGGAGTCAGTTTTCTGTTTTCGGGCGAAAAACGCAGACTCATCAGCGCACAATAAAGGTATGATTTACAGTTATGTTCTTAAAATATACAATAATGAATAATTACAAAGGTATAACTTTATCTCTCTGATATATCCAATAGTGTATAATTATAAAATATGACTTTATACTGATATAACTGAAATAGATAATAGTGAATAATTATAAAGGTATGACTTAACACCGAGTGTACTGATCTATACAGTGAAGCATAATGATAGAGGTATGATATTTAGATTAATAGTTAGTAGTTTTTAAAATACTATTTAGGTGTAAAGGTGTGAAATTAGATTAATAGTTAGTAGTTTTAAAATACTATTTAGGTGTAAAGGTGTGAAATTAGATTAATAGTTAGTAATTTTAAAATACTATTTAGGTGTAAAAGAGTGAAATTAGATTAATAGTTAGTAGTTTTAAAATACTATTTAGGTGTAATGGTATGAAATTAAATTAATAGTTAGTTGTTTCAAAATACTATTTAGGTGCAAAGGTATGAAATTAGATTAATAGTTAGTAATTTTAAAATATTATTTAGGTGTAAAGGTATGAAATTAGATTAATAGTTAGTAGTTTTAAAATACTATTTAGGTATAATAGTATGAAATTAGATTAATAGTTAGTAGTTTTAAAATACTATTTAGGTGTAAAGGTATGAAATTAGATTAATAGTTAGTAGTTTTAAAATATTATTTTGGGTGTAAAGGTATGAAATTACACTGACAAAATACTTTCGTAATTGTTACTTTCATTAACATTATTGGTTAAAATGCTTAATGTATATATATTTATAATTTTTAAATTATTACTATTATATCTATATCATAAAGATTATTAAGTTTTCATATAGATCATAAGGTGGCTGAACTTTCTGATATATTATTAGGATTATGGCTGATGATATCGCTAGTAGTGAAGACAACAAACTAATGATTTTGTTTTTGTTGTTAAATTTCGTACAAAACTAGTTGAGAGCAATCTTCTGTAGCTGTTCCTCCTATAGAAGTGATAGACTTGAGGGAAGAAAGCTAGTCAATACCACCTACCGCCAACTCATGGGCTTCTTGAATTCAATAGTGGGATTTTAACTGTCATTCTTATAACACACCCACGGCCCCAAAGTGCGGAGCGCGAACCTCGAATCAACAGTTTGTCACACTAATATGTAACATTCTATCTTTCCCACCACAACTGATAAAGGAATACATTTCAACATTTATAAATAGGAACGTAAGACCAGTATATCTAACTAACTATAGTTATTAAGAGAAGAACTGTCAGTTGTGAACTAAGTAAGTAGCATGAACTAATAAATATAATTATAAAATTATGCAATTGTACCTAATAATAAAAATATGCTTTATACAGACAATATAAAATAACAATAATAAGGGTATAACTTTACAATGAAATTATAAAATATACCATATATAACTATAAAGGAATGAGTGTAGATTGACTAAATAAAATAACAATAATACATAATTATAACGGTGTGACTTTATATTGAAAAATTTAAATACTAATGATACATAATTATAACGGTGTGACTTTAGATTGACTAAATAAAATAACAATGATACATAATTATAACGGTGTGACTTTAGATTGACAAATTAAAATAACAATGATACATAATTATAACGGTGTGACTTTAGATTGACTAAATAAAATAACAATGATACATAATTATCACGGTGTGACTTTAGATTGACTAAATAAAATAACAATAGTACATAACTATAGTGATATGAGTTTAGATTGACTAAATAAAATAACAATGATACATAATTATAACGATGTGACTTTAGATTGACAAAATAAAATGACAATGATACATAATTGTAGTGGTGTGACTTTAGATTGAAAAATAAAATAACAATAATACAATGATACATAATTATAACGGTGTGACTTTAGATTAACAAATTAAAATAACAATGATACATAATTATAACGGTGTGACTTTAGATTGACAAATTAAAATAACAGTATTACATAATTATAATGGTATGAGTTTAGATTGACTAAATAAAATAACAATGATACATAATTATAACGGTTTGACTTTAGATTGAAAAATAAAATAACAATAATACATAATTATAATGGTATGACTTTAAATTGACAAATTAAAATAACAATAATACATAAATTATAATGTATGAGTTTAGTTTGACAAATTAAAATAACAATAATACATAATTATAATGGTATGACTTTAAATTGACAAATTAAAATAACAATGATACATAATTATAACAGTGTGACTTTAGATTGACAAATTAAAATAACAATATTACATAATTATAATGGTATGAGTTTAGATTGACTAAATAAAATAACAATAGTACATAACTATAGTGATATGAGTTTAGATTGACTAAATAAAATAACAATAGTACATAACTATAGTGATATGAGTTTAGATTGACTAAATAAAATAACAATGATACATAATTATAACGGTGTGACTTTAGATTGACAAAATAAAATAACAATAATACATAATTATAGTGATATGAGTTTAGATTGACTAAATAAAATAATAATGATACATAATTATAATGGTGTGACTTTAGATTGACAAAATAACATAACAATTGGTACACAATTATAATGGTGTGACTTTAAATTGACAAATTAGAATAACAATATTACATAATTATAATGGTGTGAGCTAGTAGAACTTTGTCAGAGCTAGTAGAACTTTCTCATACCTGGTAGAACTTTCTCAGATCTGGTAGAACTTTCTCAGACCTGGCAGAACTTTCTCAGATTTAGTAGAACTTTCTTAGATCTGGTAGAACCTTTTCAGACCTGGTGCAGTATGTAGCTTGTACTGAAGAGTTAGATTGACACCAGCCACAGTTATTGGAACAACCATGTAGTTGTTCTCCAGTAAATGGTTAAAACTGGGAGAAAGTTCAAAGAAGGATATTTCAGATAAAAAGGAAACACTGTCTGAAGTAAGTTCAAATAGGGGGAATATCAGATAACTAGGAAACATTGTCTGAAATAAGTTCAAATAGGGGGGATATCAGATAACTAGGAAACATTGTCTGAATTAAGTTCAAATAGGGGGAATATCAGATAACTAGGAAACATTGTCTGAATTAAGTTCAAATAGGGGGGATATCAGATAACTAGGAAACATTGTCTGAAGTAAGTTCAAATAGGGGGATATCAGATAACAGGGAAAGATTATCTGGAGTATCCAAGTCTATGGGGTATTTTTTAAAACTGGGGAAAGTTCAGAGAGGGATATATATATATCCGATAACAGGGAAAGATTGTCAAATTCCGTTGGGTGTTGTTAAAACTGGGGAAAGTTCAAAGAAGGATATATCATATAACGAGGAAACACAGTCTGAAGTATTGAAGACCATTAGTTTGGTTGTAAACCTTGAAAGTATACCTCCAGAAAGGTGAATAACTGTGAGAACATAACTACATCCCGTACGTTTGGTACTCCTTTCATTGGTACTACTCAAGAATGATTAGGCCTCTGGAAAGTGAATATTCAGGAAATAGAAAAGAGGTGAAATGAAGTAATAACATTGGTAATGGAAGATTATATGGAGTACAACAAATTGTTGGAGAACTAAGCACAGTTTGGCGTTTTTGAGCAAAAGAGTTAATAAAGTCATGAAACCTACAACTACATACTGCAAGGAACTCTTGATATATATCTGGTAAGAAGGCCAGTGTGCATCCCTGTAATTTCAGTTACTTCTCTTATATATATATATATATATATATGTATTTGTATTGACTATGTGAATTAGAATTGAAAGATCATCAAAAGTTCGTGGAACAATGTGAACAATTAGTGAAACCAAATTTACTGAGACTACAACAACAGCAGTAGTTATAATGAATTCAATGTTTAGAAACAAGTAGATTTACATAAGTAAAAAATACATAAAAACAATAACAGTTTTAGGCCCATAGTATCAAATATAGGTTGATCATCTTTTGAAATAACAAAATTTATAACACGTAAGTAGTCTAATAAGAACAAACATACAGTCAAAAATTCTATAGAATTTGTAGAGAAAATAAAAAACCTAAAATTAGAAAAGGAAGTTCTACTACTATCGTTTGATGTAATATCGTTGTTTACTAAAACACCACTAGATGACGCTATTAGATGTTTTGGGAATAAATTAATAGAAAACAGAGTACCAACAGTTGAAATAATAGATGTATTGAATTTAACAATAGTGTGTGTAGATAATCCATTTTTCCAAGTTAATCAAAATTATTATGAACAGAAAGAGAGTTTATCTGTGGGATCCCCCTTGTCGCCGTTGTTATGTGACCTTTATATGGATAGTTTTGAAAACGAAGCTTTAAATAACGCTAAATTTAAGCCAGAAGTTTGGATAAGATATTGTTACGACAGCGGGAGTCACGCTACACTAGGAGCATGCGCGCTGAAGTTTCTAGAAGGGTCGTGAGTTAGTGGGCAACCTCACTAATGTCCCAGCGTTTGC
>NW_013673084.1:4634-12637 GCF_000517525.1 Limulus polyphemus | reverse complement strand
TATTAGTTAGGAAAGAAGCAGAAGGTAACTTAGAAACATCAGTTTATAGAAAACCTTTTGTTGTTGTTATGCCGCCACACAAAGAATCATGTCATATAAAAAAACCCTAAATATCAACATTTTATACATATGTTTATAGCTTTAAAATATGTTTAAGATAGGAATATTTAAATAACGAATTGTTATTAATTAAGTATGTAGCTATTGATAGAGGATTTGAACCAAATATAGTAGACAAAGCATTTAAGAAGTTTAACAAAGGTGTAAACACAGTTAAAATTACCACACTAAGATGTATTTATGAAAATAACAAAAAAGAAAATTTACCTTACGTTCCAGGTTTAACAAGTCAATTATATAAAGTACTTAAAAAGCTTCAGAATTTTTATCCTATCTTCATACCAATGAATAAGGTAAAAGACATAATAGAGAATACTAAAGATAAAATAGAATTAACATATAAAACAGGTATTTAAAAGATAGAATGTAAATGTGGTATTGTTTATATTGATCAAACTAAAAGATTGCAAGAACACTAAAGTTACATAAAAAATAATAAAATAGAAATTTCAGCTATTGCCGAACATGTAAAAATTACCTAACACACAATATTATGGGGAAAAAAAACTTTAGTTTTAGTTCAGCCTCGAAGTTTTACATAATTAAATATTACAGAAACATTAGAAATAATGAAATATAAAAAACAAGTATTAAATAGAGACGAAGGACCAACAAGTCAATACGTTGATATATGGTGAGATATATTATAAATAATAAAGCAAGTCAATATGTTGATCTTTGGCGAGATATATAATAATAATAATGAAAGTGAATATTTTTATATATGGCGAGATATATTATAATAATAATAATAAAACAAGTCAATATGTTGACATATACCGAGATATATTATAATAATAATAAAGTAAGTGAATATGTTGATATATGGCGAGATATATTATAATAATAATAAAGTAAGTCAATACGATGATATATGGTGAGATATATTATAATAATAAAGTAAGTCAATACGTTGATATATGGTGAGATATATTATAATAATAAATCAAGTCAATATGTTGATATATGGTGAGATATATTATAAAAATAAAGTAAGTCAATATGTTGATATATGGCGAGATATATTATAATAATAAAGTAAGTCAGTATGTTGATATATGGTGAGATATATTATAATAATAAAGTAAGTCAATACGTTGATATATGGTGAGATATATTATAATAATAAAACAAGTCAATATGTTGATATATGGTGAGATATATTATAATAATAAAACAAGTCAATACGTTGATATATGGCGAGATATATTTGTGTTTGTTTACAGATGTTTTTGTTTTCATGTTACATGTATGCTATTACCTGTTCTTATGTATTTTTATTTACAGATATTTTTGTTACATGAATGCTATTACTTATTCTCGTATATATTTTTACATATATTTTTATTTTCATTTCATAAGTATGCTATTTTCAGGCGTTGTATGTATTTATTTACAGATGTTTTTATTTTCGTTTCACATATATGGTATTTCGTGATGTTGTGTGTGTTTGTTTACAAATGTTTTTGTTTTCATTTCACACCTATGGTATTTCCAGACCTTGTGTGTGTGTGTTTGTTTACAAATGTTTTTGTTTTCATTTTACACCTATGGTATTTCCAGACCTTGTGTGTGTTTGTTTACTGATATTTTGTTTTCATTTCACACCTATAGTATTTCCAGACCTTGTGTGTGTGTATTTGTTTACAGATATTTTTGTTTTCATTTCACACATATGTGGTATTTCGTGACGTTGTGTGTTTGTTTACAAATGTTTTTGTTTTCATTTCACACCTATGGTATTTCCAGACCTTGTGTGTGTGTTTGTTTACAGATATTTTTGTTTAATTTCACGTTTTGTTTTTCTTTCAGACTCAGACTGCACTGATTTACGACGCAGTGAAATTATTTGCCAAAGCTCTTGCTGACTTTGATACCAGCAAGACAGTCGTGTTCCCCCCAATATTCTGTGAGTCTGGAGAACCTTCTGAAGACGCTATTGGCACAAGTATCCGGAACCTCATGAAACTGGTATTGGTCCAGGGTTTACTTTTGTCTAAGACTTTATCGTGAGAAATAAGTTAACTCATTATAAAGATTCCATATATATGGATAATAAACCTTCATACCTTTCTGTTACCTGAAGTGTCGCTTTAAAAAGATAAACTTTTACCAAGAAGAAATACTTGAAGAAACTCAATTCTATGTCTTTTGTTTTCTAACGAATTACCCCAAGTCTTCACATATCTAATGTGCCCAAAGTTTTGCTTTCTAAATAGCCCTAACCACCTTATTTCATTAATATATTTCAGTAATTTTTTTTTCTAAAACTACTCCTTTCTATGAGTATGAAATCTCGTGAGCCTAGCTTTGGTTTACTAAATAAATAACACTATTAATATTTTTAGTGTTTAAATTATTTCTAAGCCTAACTAGCTCTTTATGATATTGACACACACATATTGGATCCAAGTCATCGGTCACTGAAGCTAGTCCTAAACGGAAACTTAAAACTTTGTAAAGAAATAAAAATCGTTCATCAAACATCGAACTATGTTCTATGTTCTCCTCTCATAATCAGTTTAGTGAAAAACTTAAGTCTAATTTTTAGGCTTACGTTCTACACTTAAGCATTTAAGAAGGTTTGAACTTTACATCTCATGTAGGACTCAGTTAAAATATTAATCCACCCAGTATAACTATCAGTTAGGAAGAACAAATATTCGCATTAAAGTCTAGTAAGTGACTTGAACTCTTTATATTTTCTTAAAATTCGATGAGATTTTATTTTCAGATAAAAATACAAGGCTTAACAGGAGAGGTGAAGTTTGATCAACAAGGTTACCGCTCAGAGTTCCATTTGGATCTGCTTTTCCTTTCTCAGGATGGGTTTAAGAAGGTTGGAAACTTTTTGTAACTTGATCAGTCTTAAAAAGAGCTTGTGTTTTGATAGTTATATCTCAAGTCGTTACTTTAAACGTATATTTCTATACCCTCACTACATGTTACTTAATTTAAAGTATCGTGAATGGAAAACAACCAGGGCACGTGTTTATAAGATCGATTTTATGGCCACTTTCACACGATTCGTTCATTAATTAAAAATTCATATTTCTTCACGTGCGTTTTTCTTAACTATACAGAATATAGCCTCAACCTATTAAATCACGAGATGTCTTAATTGAACAGCTTTTAACCTCCGTATCTTGTAACGAGGAAAGATTAGATCATGTGTGTTGCCTAGGCTACGGGAGGTTTGGTAATCTGGCAGTTTATAGCGAATCACAAACCCTAAGTTTAAAATCCCAGACAAGTTGAACGAAACAATAGCTAATGAAAAGTTTAAAAATACCTCAAAATATGTTTCAATCGTTACAATTTCTCCCCCTACAATGTAGGAAAAATAGTGTTGCGTCAGCGAGGTCACGTGACTAGTGTCACGCCACGTTTCTAGAACTATCCCGTTCCTTCGGGAATGCTCTAGCATTTACTAGATATAAAGTTAATTAACCAACGGAGACGTAACAATAGTAAGTTTATAGAATTACAACCCTAAAATCAAGGAATCGATTTTCCGCGTTGGACAGATAGCCAAATGTGGCTTTGCTCAAAAACAAACTCCTTAGTATTAATTTTCATGTTGACAGGCTAGTAGGGGTAATCACGACAATATCCCTTCAATGAGATTAATAACCATTTTCATATTGACAGGCTAATAGGGGTAGTTACGACACTATCCTTTCAATGACATTAATAACCATTTTCATGTTGACAGGCTAATAGGGGTAGTTACGACACTATCCCCTCAATGAGATTAATAAGGGATAGTGTCGTAACTACCTCTATTAGCCTGTCAACATGAAAATGGTTATTAATCTCATTGAAGGGATAGTGTCGTAACTACCTCTATTAGCCTGTCAACATGAAAATGGTTCAATGACGTTAATAACCATTTTCATGTTGACAGGGTAGTAGGGATAGTTACGACACTATCCCTTCAATGAGATTAATAACCATTTTCGTATTGACAGGCTAGTAGGGGTAGTTACGACACTATCCCTTCAATGACATTAATAATCATTTTCATGTTGACAGGCTAATAGGTGTAGTTACGACACTATCCCTTCAATGACATTTATAACCATTTTCGTATTGACAGGCTAGTAGGGGTAGTTACGACACTATCCCTTCAATGAGATTAATAACCATTTTCATGTTGACAGACTAGTAGCGGTAGTTACGACACTATTTCTTCAATGAGATTAATAACCATTTTCATGTTGACAGGCTAATAGAGGTAGTTACGACACTATTCCTTCAATGAGATTAATAACCATTTTCATGTTGACAGGCTAATAGGGGTAGTTACGATACCATACCTTCAATGAGATTAATAAGTCGTATTTGTAAAACCCTTCCTCTCACAATCGTTACCTACGAACGACAGTTCATAGCGCTTTATAAGACCCAGTTATACAAGCAGGTCCGAACGGTGGCGCCACGGTCCTAATGCCTAGCACCTACAAAAAGCCCGTACAAATAAGTATATAGAAATCCTCAGAATACGCGTCGAGCACCTCCGTAACGTCACATAAAGACAAAGATTACAAAATACCAAAAGCCATGACTCAAATCCCAGAAATTAATCTTAATTTCACGAGGCCACATAGTTGGGACGGTGATTAATTTCCAGATCATTAAAAATATTGCTATCGAATAAAGCAATTCCGTCTCGTCACGTTTTAGACGGAACGAATGATAAATCCAACAGAACAAACAAGTCAAGTTTAGACAGAACGAGTGACAAAACCAACAGGACAAACAAATCACGTTTAGACAGAACGAGTGATAAAACCAAAAGGACAAACAAATCACGTTTTAGGCAGAACGAGTGATAAATCCAACAGAACAAACAAGTCACGTTTTAGATAGAACGAGTGATAAAACCAACAGATCAAACAAGTCACGTTTAGACACAACGAGTGACAAAACCAACAGGACAAACAAATCACGTTTTAGGCAGAACGAGTGATAAATCCAACAGAACAAACAAGTCAGGTTCTAGACAGAACGAGTGACTAAACCAACAGAACAAACAAGTCACGTTTTAGATAGAACGAGTGACAAAACCAACAGGACAAACAAATCACGTTTTAGGCAGAACGAGTGATAAATCCAACAGAACAAACAAGTCAGGTTTTAGACAGAACGAGTGACAAAACCAACAGAAAAACAATTCACGTTTTAGACAGAACGAGTGACTAAACCAACAGAATAAACAAGTCAGATTTCAGACAGAACGAGTGATAAAATCAACAGAACAAACAAGTCAGGTTTTAGACAGAACGAGTGACTAAACCAACAAAACAAACAAGTGAGGTTTTAGACAGAACGAGTGACAAAACCAACAGAACAAACAAGTCACGTTTTAGACGGAACGAGTGACAAAACCAACAGAACAAACAAGTCACGTTTTAGACGGAACGAGTGATAAAACCAACAGAACAAACAAGTCAGATTTTAGACAGAACGAGTGGCTAAACCAACAGAACAAACAAGTCAGATTTTAGACAGAACGAGTGATAAAATCAACAGAACAAACAAGTCAGATTTTAGACAGAACAAGTGACTAAACCAACAGAACAAACAAGTGAGGTTTTAGACAGAACGAGTGACAAAACCAACAGAACAAACAAGTCAGGTTTTAGACAGAACGAGTGACAAAACCAACAGCAAAACAAGTCACGTTTTAGACGGAACGAATGATAAAACCAACATAACAAACAAGTCAGATTTTAGACAGAACGAGTGACAAAACCAACAGAACAAACAAGTCAGGTTTTAGACAGAACGAGTGACAAAACCAACAGAAAAACAAGTCACGTTTTAGACGGAACGAGTGATAAAACCAACAGAACAAACAAGTCAGATTTTAGACAGAACGATGATAAAACCAACAGGACAAACAAGTCACGTTTTAGGCAGAACAGGTAACAAAACCAACAGAACAAACAAGTCACGTTTAAGACAGAACGGGTGACAAAACTAACAGAGTAGATTCTTCTTGATGTGAAGTGTGTGGAATAATCACATCAAACGATACAGTTGCATGGCAGCTGGAAGTGTGTTCCGATACCATAAGTAATTATTTATAATGGCAGAGTAACTAAATGGAAGCCACTCCTTACTTTAACCAATATAATACGTCATCAACAGTTGACATCACTGATGACATTATTCCCTTTTGACTTTTGGCATATTAGTGTATTTCCGTCAAATCCAGATTTATACAATTAATACCCAGGTTTTTTGGTTTGTTTTTTTCATCAAGAATGGGTTACAATCCTATATTTCAGATATTGTGAATACCATGTGTATTTTACTGCTTCATATATTGCAAAGGGCAAATCCATTAAATATTGGTGGTAACCTTACACCGTCTATTTAATGTTTATTTAATAAAACGACATTCTTTGTGCAGAGCGTTTTATTTCTTTACTGTGTGATAATTCCGGGCCGTTTGACAGTGCAGGTTAATTCTATGGATTGACCAATATGCCACACTCAATTCAGAGATCGTTAATTGGGAGATCGTTAAGCAAAGCAACGGACACGAAATTCCAAGAAAACATCCCTTCAGTATTCTCTAGAATAAAAAAAATCAAACATTGTATTTAGTACGACAATCACACTCCAAAGCGCACTTCGAACCGAACTCCAAATTGATAGGGAGTAACACCATCATCCTCCAAAGGAAGAATATGGTTACGATGAGAAATCCAACTCGTAAAACACCAATGTGGTACCATTAACAAGAAGGATTTGAAGCTGGTGAAGATACTGTTTCGGGTGAAGGGTTAATTTATTGTAAAATACAATTATCTCTCATTACTACAAATTGCAGTTTGGGACCATAGTATGTTATCATGATAGTTAGGCTTAGCACTACTGAAAAGCGAATAAAAATTGTTTCAAGGGTTTTGTTATTGTAAAATACAATTATCTCTCATTACTACAAATTGTAGTGTGGGACCATAGTATGCATTCATGATCGTTAGGCTTAGTACTACTGAAAAGCGAAGATATTGTATCAAGGGTTTTGTTGTTGAAAATGCAATTATTTCTCAGTACTACAAATTGCAGTGTGGGGCCATAGTATGTAATCATGATCGTTAGGCTCAGCACTACTGAAAAGCGAAGAAATTGTTTCAAGGGTTTTATTATTGTAAAATACAATTAGCCCTCATTATCTGTTTAAATTGAAGTTTTTAAGCTAGTCAAATTAATGTAAACGATATAAGAACGAGTTCTCCCCTTGTTGTCGCTTTTCACTCATAAATAATGGTTCAACAGTGAAGCGATTTAATAGAGTAATTATCATCCTTAACTAGTTCCGCTTGTAAATCATTTATGGAATTGAGAATTAATGGATAATTACATCAACAAAGAATAATGTTCGTCCTGAAAGAGTATTAAATCTTTGGTACTGTTATAGAGTCATCAACTTAATTTGAGGCAATCAGTATAAACCTCGGACGTGTCATTTTGTCATATTTTGTCAGATAAGTCACTAAATTAAGTACAAATAATAATTAATTATATTAATATGTATTTTCTGAATGGAACTCGGTGGAGTATACTGATGATCCGAAAATAAGAGTGAATTTGTATACTAAACTTGATAGTCTTAGAATATTAATAATCTCAATGTTCTCTCTTAGCTGTGAAACATTAATGAAGATAAACGTAATATTAGGTTTAAATCATAAGTACCATGAGGTGTCAGGATAGAGAAAAACACACAATCAAATACGATTCTTTATTATGTATTTATTAATGAAAATAATCAAATACGATTCTTTATTATGTATTTATTAATGAAAATAATCAAATACGATTCTTTATTATTGTCCGTCTCTATCTCTGTCTGCAATTGAATTACT
>NW_013673084.1:0-3718 GCF_000517525.1 Limulus polyphemus | reverse complement strand
AATCAAATACAATTTTATATTCATTATGTATTTAACGGTGAAAATAATCAAATACGATAATTTATTTATTATGTATTTATTAATGAAAGTAATCAAATACTATTTTATATTCATTATGTATTTAACGGTGAAAATAATCAAATACGATTATTTATTTATTATGTATTTATTAATGAAAATAATCAAATACTATTTTATATTCATTATGTATTTAACGGTGAAAATAATCAAATACGATTATTTATTATGTATTTAACAATGATATTATCACGGAAGAGTGTTTCATCTTTTGTTTTATGTGCTGCATTTAAAAATCGCCTATACAACTTTAAAACAGGGTATTTGACAAACGTGATTAAATAAATTACTTGTAAGTGATTTATTTTATTTTAAAAAACTCTTCTGTTGATTCTTCTACATTTGTTTTTCAGATTGGAGGCTGGCACTCTAGCTATGGGATTAACATTACACTTAATGCTACATCTGAATACAATTCTCTTCTTCTTCAGAACAAAAGTTTGATTGTTACGACAGTCATCGTAAGTTCAGTATAACATGATACATTTTGTCGTATTTAATCAATACCATCATCGTAAGTTCAGTATAACATGATACATTTTGTCGTATTTAATCAATACCATCATCGTAAGTTCAGTATAACATGATACATTTTGTCGTATTTAATCATTACCATCATCGTAAGTTCAGTATAACATGATACATTTTGTCGTATTGGATCATAATAATCATCGTAAGTTCAGTATAACATGATACATTTTGTCGTATTTAATCATTACCATCATCGTAAGTTCAGTATAACATGATACATTATTTCGTATTTAATCGCTGCATTCATCGTACGTTCTACATAACATGATACATTATGTTATTTCATTGTTATTTCGGTATAATATGATATATTATGTCGTATTTAATCAATACACTCATCGTAAGTTCAATAAAACACGATACATCATGTTATACTTAATAACTACATTCATTGTAAGTTCAGCATAACATGATACATTATGTCGTATTTAATCATTACCATCATCATAAGTTCAGTATAACATGTTCCATTATTTCATACTTAATCGCTGCATTCATCGTACGTTTTACATAACATGATACATTATGTTATTTCATTGTTAGTTCAGCACAACATGATATATCATATCGTATTAAATCTCTAAATTCATCGTAAGTTCAGTATAACATGATACATTATGTCGTATTTGATCACTAAATTCATCGTTAGTTCAGGATAATTTGAAACATCTTGTCCTATTGGATCACTAAATTCATCGTAAGTTCAGTATAACATGATACATCTTGTCCTATTGGATCACTAAATTCATCGTTAGTTCAGGATAATATGATACATCATGGCCTATTGGATCACTATTTTTATTGTAAGTTCAGTATAACATGATACATCATGTCCTATTGGATCACTAAATTCACCGTTAGTTCAGTATAACATGATACATCTTGTCCTATTGGATCACTAAATTCATCGTTAGTTCAGGATAATATGATACATCATGGCCTATTGGATCACTATTTTTATTGTAAGTTCAGTATAACATGAAACATCTTGTCCTATTGGATCACTATTTATATTGTAAGTTCAGTATAACATGATACATCATGTCCTATTGGATCACTATTTTTATTGTAAGTTCAGTATAACATGATACATCATGTCCTATTGGATCACTAAATTCATTGTAAGCACTCGACTCGTAATCTGCGTGTCGTGGGTTCATATTCTGTCACCGAATGTGCTTGCTCTTTCAGCCGTGAGGACGTTTTAACGTTACGGTGAATCCCACTATTAGTTGGTAAAAGAATAACCGAAGAGTTGACGGTGGGTGGTGTTGACTGTCTACCCTCTTGTCTTTCACTTGAAAATTAGAGACGTCTAGCGGAAATAGCCCTCGTGAAGATTTGACCGAAATTCAACAAACAAACAAATAGTACATTACATATGAGGTTCACTTATTGTAACATATTAAATATAGTTTTGGTTGTTACAACAAGCTGAACAGTTGTTGTTGTTTGTGTTTTGTTTTTATGGCAAGGCTAATAATGCTATTTAATACCTTCAATAATTATTAACTTCCGTTTATAAGGAAGGCAACACCACTAACTGCCAACTTTTGGGCTACTCTTTACAAATGAATTGTAGGACCGACTTTCACGTTATAACGTCCCTACGGCTGAAAGAGTTAGCATGTTGGGTGTCAGGTTTCGATCCAACAACCAGTAGACAAAATGGCGAGCGTCCTAATCATCAGGTCTAGAACTAAGTCAAAAAATAATGGATAAAATCATTGATGTTCGATAAAAAATAAGCATGAAACACCAGTAATAATTAATGAAATTAATTACAATATTTACGGTATTTTTATTTATTTTTATATGTGATTCGTGTGTTGTTAGAGATATAGTAATCAACAAAGTCATAAACCCACAAGCAACCTGTAACATACATATATCATCAGTCTGTGTTATATTAAAAATGTATCTTAATTTAAGTAAATTAAAGTTGCGTTGTACACAGAAATTATAGATACACTTTGCATTAAACAACACTTTTGGGACAATGTAGCTCTAAATAATCGTAAAATTTAAACAACGTAGCTTTAAATATAAGGCTAAATGAAATCAATTGATGCCAAGCAATCTAAATGAATTAAACGTATTCCAAGCAAGCTAAACGAATTAAACATATTCCAAGCAATATAAATGAATTAAACCTATTTCAAGCAATCTAAATGAATTAAACGTATTCCAGGCAAGCTAAATGAATTAAACGTATTCCAAGCAATCTAAATGAATTAAACGTATTCCAAGCAATCTAAATGAATTAAACGTATTCCAAGCAATCTAAATGAATTAAACCTATTCCAAGCAAGCTAAATGAATTAAACGTATTCCAAGCAATTTAAATGAATTAAACCTATTTCAAGCAATCTAGATGAATTAAACCTATTCCAAGCAAGCTAAATGAATTAAACGTATTCCAAGCAAGCTAAATATATTCCTCGTTTAGTTCTTGTTCCATATTAGTACTCATTTTATTGCCCATCTCACTAGAACCCACCCTACACCATGTTGAAAGATTCAGCGCAGTTATTATCAGGAAACGACCGTTACGAAGGTTACTGTGTGGACCTTATCTTTGAGCTTTCCAGGCAGTTAGGCTTCAAGTACCGGTTTAAACTGGTTGAAGACAACGCCTATGGTATCAAGAACGACAAAGGAGAATGGAATGGGATGATCGGCGAACTAATTAGAGGAGTATGATTTTTTTTTAAATTATACACTTTAATGAATAATACAAAACAGTATAAGATAACTTAATCTGCTTTCAGATAGTTTGTCTCAAATTGTCTAAACCACAAATCTATTGAATTATCTAAACCACAAATCTATTGAATTATCTAAACCAGAAATCTATTGAATTGTTTTAACCAAAAATATGTTGAATTGTTTAAACCGCAAATCTATTGAATTGTTTAAACCACAAATTTATTGAATTGTTTAAACCACAAATATATTGAATTGTTTAAACCACAAACCTATTAAATTGTTTAAACTACAAATCTATTGAATTGTTTAAACCACAAATCTATTGAATTGTTTAAACCACAAATCTATTGAATTGTTTAAACCACAAATCTATTGAATTGTTTAAACCGCAAATCCATTG
>NW_013673083.1:35661-39516 GCF_000517525.1 Limulus polyphemus | reverse complement strand
GGTTTGTCAGAATACCAACTAGTGTAACAACAGTTTGTGGTTTGTCAGAATACCAACTAGTGTAACAACAGTTTGTGGTTTGTCAGAATACCAACTAGTGTAACAACAGTTTGTGGTTTGTCAGAATACCAACTAGTGTAACAACAGTTTGTAGTTTGTCAGAATACCAACTAGTGTAACAACAGTTTGTGGTTTGTCAGAATACCAACTAGTGTAACAACAGTTTATGTGTTTAGTGCACAAAAGAGAAAAAAAGGCAGAGTAACATATTACAATAACCGTGTTTCAAACGTATTAACAGGGAAAAGAAATAACTAGGTTTAGATGTAACAACTTAGCAAGTGAATGAGAACACAATCACGTGTATCTTTATAAAATAATCAAGAAGATGATGAAAACAAACTTTCTATTTCAGATGTTTTGAATTATACTTGGTTCATTTAAAGCAGCTCCAGTGAAAATAATTAAGCTATAAGTTACCATATGATATTAAGTCTATAAAATGAAATAAAATTTAATATTGGATAAAAGTTAAAGAATTAAGGGCATACATAGTCAAAAATAATGAAAACCAAACACTTACTTAAAAGAAGTTTTAGCTGTAAGTAGAATAAGATTAAGTCTGTATTTGTTGAGATTCTTACATTAAAAGTTCTTACATTTTGAGCTTCTCCATACAGATATGTTTGAAAATGTTCTTATTTTCGACTTTGAATAATGGACGTGCATGGATTTGATTCCGTTTTTGTGCCTAAGTGTTCATGGGTACACACACACACACGCCTAGCAAGTTGATGTTTTGTGGTGCTGATGTAGGTAGACATACAATCAGTGAAAAAAATACATTTAATTAAGTAATAGTAAGTATTGTTGTAAGCAACAATTTAGCTGTGTTCTAGAGGGAGCTGATAACTATGATAATGTAGTAATGGAGAAACCTTGTTTAATATCTATAGACATTGGTACATTATCTATAAATACACGTAATAGAGTATTCAGGGAGTTCATGAATTCAGAGTAAGGAAAGTGATTCAGAAAGATATATCACATCTATTCACCTACCTAAATGATTAGTAATGAAATTCTGTAAGTAAGTTTATTTGTGAGTTAGGCATACTTACCATTAATCATTAGTTACAGTATTCTCTGCTGAAAAGTTTTGTATTGAAAATTAGGCCTGCAGATGAAAGTGGTTGTAGTAAATGTTAAAGAATAAATAAATTAATTTGTTATTGTTATGTGGATTGTATGCCCTATTTATGTTTCTAATCAAATAATCCAAAACAAAACTGTCCAATGACAGAAAACACTATAACAATATAAAACTGGCATTGCTCTGCAAATCTAAGAAATTCAAATCTCAATCATAAATTCATTATCTTAAGATTTCAGGTATGAGAACTGTCTACTTATATTTTCATTACATTTAAAAATTCGTATAATTTTGCAGCAGGCATTATGTGATCCAACATACTGATACATAATTATATTAGTAAAAGATAACAACTAATTTTTGGGTGCTATGAAATTTTTTTTCCACAACATACAATACAGTTGCTAATCAGAAAAATGTAGAATTTTTGCAATTGCTTTTTTAAAATAAACCCAACAGGATTAATCTTTACTGATCCTTCTAAATAACTAAAAGATAGATATTTATATTAATAAGTTTAGAAAGTGATTAATAAACTGAACTTTAGCAGATCAACATTTACTGAAAACAAAAAGTGCATAAAATATGTTAACTTTAGCAGATCAACATTTACTGAAAACAAAAAGTGCATAAAATACGTTAACTTTAGCAGATCAACATTTACTGAAAACAAAAAGTGAATAAAATACGTTAACTTTAGCAGATCAACATTTACTGAAAACAAAAAGTGAATTAAACGTATTTTATTCACTTTTTGTTTTCAGTAAATGTTGATCTGCTAAAGTTAACGTATTTTGCAAGAGAAGTTGTAATTGTAATTAGAAAACCCTAACTTTTTTGGATGCTTACTTCATTACAGCAAGCTTCAGATACCATGAACAAACTTTCAGTTTTACCAATGGAAACCAAACAGGATGTTGAAGCTTTAGGTGGAGTCTACAGCGACATTGTTTCATTAGGACCACTGAATAATGATGGACTAGTAAGTAGAGCTTTCATAATTTTATATATGCTTACATTTTACAAAAGAAGAAACTGATTTGAAATAAATACAAATAGGTGTAATAATCTATGTCACAAAGTATGCAACAAAACATTTAAACTAATTATTTTTTACTGCAAAAGACTGCTAATCGAGAAAAAATGAATTGATTTATACCCAAATAAAACCCAAGAACTAATCATTACATTCTTACCTTTGCGATATCATCAATGAGGCTTTCTATATTCTCCATTGCTATGGCTTCCAGCTCTTCCTGTGCTTGATCCGTAAGATAACTAGAGTCAATTCCTGGTTTATCGTATTCTGTTTTGAACAGATGATCAACCACAGCTGGATCAATACTCCCATCATCCCCAGCAACATCTGAAAATCAGATCAGAAGATGGCTGTAAATATTTATCATTCCCACATTTTTATCTATTAAATCTCAAAGTGAAGATAAACCAGTCTAAAAAACAAAACTAAAAACATTTCACATAAATATTTAGATCACTCAATAGTAACATATATAATAATGTATATTAATAATAATACAGTATAATCAGTTCGATGGGATACTGTACAATAAAACAGTATAGTCAGTTCGACGAGATATTGTACAATAAAACAGTATAATCAGTTTGATGGGATATTGTACAATAAAACAGTATAATCAGTTTGATGGGATATTGTACAATAAAACAGTATAATCAGTTTGATAGGATACTGTACAATAAAACAGTATAGTCAGTTCGATGGGATATTGTACAATAAAACAGTATAATCAGTTCCATGCCACTAAAAGGCTGTATTTGCTAAAATTGAAGTGGTCCTGACATTTTGGGGCAAAAACCTTAAGCTACTACCCCCCCCCCCCCATTCCAAAATTAATGAAGAGTGAAAAATGGTAATAAAAAATACTTACGAAATTTTATTCAAAATGTGTTCATATGGTCTATAATAATCTGTATTATGAAAAAAGTGGTCCGAACATGGACAGACTGGCCGGAAATAACAGGCTTGCCATAATCACCATCATATAGAAATTCATGCTAGAAATACTTTTTATAGTAATACTGTTTACATAGCGTTTACTTTAAATCCTCTTGTAAATAAGTTTTTATCAAATTAATGATCTAATAAACTTAGATATGAGTTAAACATTGCTATAATGTACCTTCAAGTTTACTTTCTAACCATTTTGTTAATTTTATTTATTAGGATAAAGGAGCTTTGTAGTTTTCCGTATCCGTGTGTTATTTACGAGGTTTATCTGGACCAAGTGTCCGGTGGATTATCCACTAATATTTTCATCTATTTCTACAAATTCAACTGTTTGTTCACCAAATGAGATAAAAAGCAAACATTACGAGGGATTGTAACCTTCTTGACCAATGATGAAAATCAATCGTATCTTGTGATAACAATTCAGCTATAATTACCAGCTACTGAAGGATATCCCAGGGTGTCATTAATTTTCTTTTTGGTGAACTGTGATACTACAGAAGCTTCTGAAGATTTAATCTGACCAGACAGCAGTGTCATCCCTGCATTCAGGTTGAGATCAAACGCAAAAGTTTCATTCCAAGCTTGATATTCTTCTTCAGTAGGTAACTCAGTCTAAAGACAAAACAAAACCAACAAATACATGATTTCATAGTTACCAAGCACAACAAAAACAACAAATACAAGTATTTCATAGTAACCAAGCACAACAAAA
>NW_013673083.1:28084-34661 GCF_000517525.1 Limulus polyphemus | reverse complement strand
GGATTCAACATATTAACAGTGTTTTCTCTGGGTTAATATGTTGAATCCAGTGCTTGAACATATAGTTTTCTCTGGATATTTCTTGGGAATTCAAGTGCTGATGCTATATTCTCCCTGGCTTCCACCCAGAAAGTATAGAAACTAATAATTTTTCATAAATACTTGTGGTAATGTTAGTTCCTTAAAAAATTATAATGCTAGAATTTAAGGCTAAATCCCCACTGCATATACCTGATAAATAAAAAAAACAAATAAATAATATTAATTTTATTAAAACTTAAACAAATTTCTTTGTTTACAAACTTACAGTAATGTTGATAACACTAAGTCGGGTTACGGCACCTAACACATCACTAACTTCAACTCGTATTTCAATCGAACCATAGGGCAGTACAAGAGGTACCAGCGTATTTTTACCAAAGGAGACCAAAGATCCGTATTTTCCATCCTTGTACACTTGAAAAAGAAATAAAAAAATAATTCAGCTTTGATAAATTTGAACATGAACATCCTATACTTCATTGAGGTGAGACTTTAGTACGGATTGAACTCAATCTTTGTTTTCACTAAAACTTTACCCTAACAAAAATAATAACATTGCTTTTCATTATGTCTCATGTCTCAATACAATAATTAATAAACCGCAAATGAAATCCATACAAGTATTTCATTGGCTAAAATATTAACATATAAGTATTTCATTGGCTAAACAATTAACATACAAGTATTTCATTGGCTAAAAAATTAACATATAAGTATTTCATTGGCTAAACAATTAACATATAAGTATTTCATTGGCTAAAAAATTAACATATAAGTATTTCATTGGCTAAACAATTAACATATAATATTCAGTTTAAAACAAAGTGGAATGGTTCATCTTAATTACTAACTA
The DNA here is from genome assembly GCF_000517525.1 of Limulus polyphemus. Lineage (NCBI taxonomy): Eukaryota > Metazoa > Arthropoda > Merostomata > Xiphosura > Limulidae > Limulus > Limulus polyphemus. The sequence goes on along the minus strand of NW_013673083.1, from coordinate 33,766 downwards.
AGATTTTAACAAGACAATATTTAATGTTACTAAGTAACAATTGAACAAGACAGTATCTAATGTCTTCATGTCTGTTACTTATCAACTATCTAACTTTAGACAAAGACAACACCTAATGCTTTCGCTTCTGTGATGTATTTACTAATTAATGTTTTATGTATACAAAGATTACTAATTTCACTTCTTTGATTTTGTACTTCACCACTAGTCAGCTATTTGTTAAATTCCAGCTCTAACTTTGACATTTTCTTACAGTATACTGCGTAGTCACTTATTTCTTCTCCCTCTGGGTCGATCCAGTTGGTACAGTTCAGAGTGAAGTCATCCACAAGAGCCCTTCCCTCTTCCGGTACCAACACACAGTCACCGGTGATTGGGGGTTTGTTTCTTATTAACGTAATGGAAGTACTTCCAGCTGGATTTCCAGGAACATATACTTTTACACTGAACCTAAACACTTGTACTGTGGGAAAAGCCTCATACAGTGTCTGATTAATAGCAAAACGTTTATGATCACCTGAAAAATAGAAATTATTACAAAATTTACACTTGCACCATAAACTTGGTAACCTGGTAATTTTACCAGAGCCTAATTGTTAATTTCATGTCATTCAAATCCACATTAACTTAGGATATTTGTCTCATTTTAAAAATCTAGTATATATATATAAAACAAATATTTACATTCAAACCAACAGAAACTAAACCCAATGGGGTCCATAATTTTGTTGGTTCCAGGGTCTTTAATGACATATGAGTCACACAATAAATGTTTAAATAAAAATCCTGCCATTAAGTGGATTGGACACATTATTCTTTTTATCATATAATCTAAAAGAAATTGTTGAACAAAAGTTATGTTATGTGTTATCTGCACTAGTCGTCCCTAATTTAGCAGTGTAAGACTAGAGGGAAGGCAGCTAGTCATCACCACCCACCGCCAACTCTTGGGCTACTCTTTTAACAACAAATAGGGGGATTGACCATCACATTATTATGCCCCCACAGCTGAAAGGGCGAGCATGTTTGGTGTGACGGGGATTCGAACCCGCGGCCCCCAGATTGCGAGTCGAGCACCCTAACCACCTGGCCGTTGAACAAAAGAAACCATTACAACAGGTTTTGGTACTTTCATCCACTTGATGACAACAAAACCTGTCCCACTAATAACTATCACAATTTCTTCTACACTAACAAAGAAAAATGAGTGATTTCAAACATTCTTTTCTCAGTGTTCTAAGAAGCAAAACAGGTTACAGTATATACATCTTTCCAAAAAAAGCTGGTAGTAAAACTGATGGCAATACATCCAGTACTGTAGCATTAACAGGATACTGTGTAAATAAATCATCACTTTAAAAGTGAAGAACAGACTTACTGATAGTGTGGTTCTTCGTTTCTGAAGTGATGTCAATCAGTGAATTGTTAACCAAATCTTCGGTAAATGCCAACCACTCATATCTTACATCATCTGGATTATTACCACAATCTTCATAGCAATCCGCATGCAGAACAATCCATGTACTTGGATTGAACAACATACCCTTTGAGTATGGGAAACACATATCTTTTTGCTCACACCTAAAGAGATAAAATAAGATAAAAACGGCTTAATTATTCAAACACAATGGTGTTATGAAAAATAATGTAGATTATAAAGTGACCCTGCTGGACGTCTCTATATTATTGGTTACTCAACAAAGACAATGTGACTTATTCTACTAATACACTGTTACTCAACAAAGACAATGTGAGACAATGTGACTTATTCTACTAATACACTGTTACTCAACAAAGACAATGTGACCTATTATAGACTTTCCATTCTACAAACTAATACACTGTTATTAACAAAGACAATGTGACATAGAAATAAAATAAGGAACTCAAATTTATTAGTTTTATGCACATAGAAGTTAATAAACTGCAAATTAAACCCATACAAGTATTTCATTGGCTAAATAATTAACATATAAGTATTTCATTAGCTAAACAATTAACATATAAGTATTTCGTTGGCTAAACAATTAACATATAAGTATTTCATTGGCTAAAAATTAACATATCATTTCTATCATTTCAAGCATGACAGAAGGTTAAGAATACATGGGCAAACATTAGAAGCATGACATCAGGATATTAGCTAGGAAACTCATAAAATGGTCGTTAGGGTTACTGTAGTACTCATAACAATAAGGTCAATATAATGTTATTATGGTAACATCACAACTAACTAAATTAAACTTCACATAATTATAAAAAAAAACTGAATTATTTATCCTTCAAGTAATTATAAAATAATTAATTTAAACTTAAATTAAAGATTATAACTACCTTAATCAAGAAGCTGAGCGTACAATTTCAAAATAAAATTAAAAATCTACACAAGTGTTGAATACCTTAATGAAACCATCGGGGGTAGGCCTTCAATTACTTCTACCTGAATTGAAACATTGGAGTACTTGGACGGAGTTTCGATGAGCACAAGGAACTCGTACGTGATATTAGAACCCCACAACATAGAAGTGTTGAGAGCAATATCTCCTCCACCCAAATTAACTTTCCCTGTCAAATTATAACACACGTTATACTTCCAAATAATCGGTTTCTACATTGAGCGTTATCAAGAAATAAAATATTGTCTTAGAAGATAATCACAATTTTTTCTTTAAAGAGGACTTTTTTCATCTTTATGTTACAATTCATACAAACTGCATTAGCATGTTTCTATTTCTTTTCCCCTTTTTATAAGCATTGCAAATCACTCTGACTAAAGAGTTTACAGTAACAAGTTTCATGATCAAAATCTGGCATAATGGTAGAAACCTCATAATGAAATTAACAAAATCAATCTCTGTTGAAATCCTAGTTTTCATTGTTACTTTATTAATCAGTTTATTGTCCCTTATTTTTGCCAATTAATCACAGTTAAATTTGTAAGTTTTAACCAAACATCTACCAAAGTATGATGTTAACAACAGTTTGTCAAATTTGTAGGTTTTAACTGAACATCTACCAAAGTATGATGTTAACAACAGTTTGTCAAATTTGTAGGTTTTAACTAAACATCTACCAAAGTTTGATGTTAACAACAGTTTGTCAAATTTGTAGGTTTTAACCAAACATCTACCAAAGTATGATGTTAACAACAGTTTGTCAAATTTGTAGGTTTTAACCAAACATCTACCAAAGTATGATGTTAACAACAGTTTGTCAAATTTGTAGGTTTTAACCAAACATCTACCAAAGTATGATGTTAACAACAGTTTGTCAAATTTGTAGGTTTTAACTAAACATCTACTTACTGGAGGAAGTCTCTTCCAATTGACCTTGTACTTACTCAATATCTTTATATATTAACACTTTTTATTAAATGTTTACCTAAATTCTTTAAAAAAATAAACTACTGACATTATTAGTTAGATTATAATGTACATTTGTATCTTAAGTTTTTCATGATGCCATTGTTATTAAAAGCAGAAAATAAATTTTACCTTTTAAATTCAGAAATATACAAGATGAAAACTTAAAAGAATTATAAAGATGGCTAAAAGAGAAACACAGAGAGAAAAAAAAGTTAAGAAAGAAATTGGAAAACATTCTACCCACTTTACATGGCGCTGATAGAACCAGAATTAAATAGCTTTGAAACGATAATTTTAGAAATATATGGTCAGTAAACACAGAACGTAACAGACATTCGATGGAATTAAATATAATACTGGATGTTTTGTTCGAGTTAAGAACTGCACCTGGTCCTTTTCCAAAACATCCTCCTTGATCATCTGCAGCAGTCAGAGAAGAATGGTCTAAGATGGGGTCTGACGACATGGATTCGTCTAGGTTTCCACTGACATCCTTAGGAAAACTCTCCCCCAGCCTTCGACAGAACCATGTGATGCTGTAGTTCTACAAAATATCACACGTACCCCTGTAAAACCCCACTTGTATCTCTGGGATATCAAAGTTTATTACTGTGTATTTATGTTGAGCATATAATCTGTATGATATTTTTTTAATATTTTCAAAGTAGTTAATAATGCTGTCAGTACAATAGTTCAGTAAATTAACAAAGATGTCAGAATTAGTCATGATATAAACATACAGTGAGAAATATCCCTGAATAAAAAACATACTGCCAGAAATAACAGTGAAGTGTTGATAGTGTCAAAAATAACCTTGATTATAACGTACAACAGGAAATAATCTTGAAAAATAGATAATGGTAGAATAAATCTTGAAATATAAGTATTGACAGAATAAATATTAAAATATGCAGTACACATGGCCATAACTTATTAATCCATGTTTTGCTAGAATTAACATTGAAGCATACATTGGCAGAATTAACCCTGAAATACACATGCTGGTAGAATTAGCCTTGAAATACATACATTGGCAGTAATAAGCTTGAAATACATGTTGACAGAAATAGGCTTCAAATGTACATGTTGACAAAATTAACCTTGAAATATACATGTTGGCAGAAATAACCTTGAAATATACATGTTGGCAGAAATAACCTTAAAATACACATGTTGGTAGAATTACCCTTGAAATACGTACATCAGCAGTAATAAGCTTGAAATATACATGTTGGCAGAAAGGCAGAAATAACCTTGAAATATACATGTTGGCTGAATTAACCCTGAAATACACACATTGGTACAATTAGCCTTGAAATAGACATGTTCGCAGAAATAACTTTGAAATGAACTAAAAGCACTAGTAGAACTAACCCTATCACAGTCATTTATATCCAAGAAAACATAATCAACACCATTAATAGTATCTGAATAAAAAGTAAGGCTTACCTTCACCACATTTTCGTTGACATCAGGGTCAATGGTGAGCACACCTGGTTGAAGTGTTACAATCTGTCCAAGTCCACGAACCATCTCCGAGGCTGACCCTTGAACCATTATTGGCATCAATGGAGTTGCAATGATTTTTACATAGGTATAGGCCATGCTTTCAACTGGATAAGGCGTATAGCCTAACTCCTCTCCTGGAACCCAAGTACACAACAGTTTGAAGTGAAAAAAGTTTGTTAAACACTAAAAAACCTTCTTACTAATGCACAAAGGATTTTGCTCACAGTTCACCTTTCTCCGGACCTTTAAACAAAAAATATATAACTACCACGGTTAAAATTCCAACAAATAACTAAAACTGGGAATAAATAATAAGACAGATCTGTTTCAAAAACAAAAAAACCTGTTTATTTTATTCAGTACAGCTACGCAGTTAAAACTGAAATAACACAAGAGTATATTTAGTAAACTGCTGGTACCAAACAAACTGGATTGGTCCCAAGGTTTGAAAACTCCTCCATTTCAACTGTTGGACTCACCAACTTCTCTCACCAAATATTCTCATCCCCCCAGATTTGCACAAAGGTAAACTTTTCACCCAACCCTTCAGAGAACCCAGATATTTTGTGAAAATTCTTTTACAAGGATTTCCTGAAAGTGAACCCCAAATTTGACATTGATTTACATGAGAACATTTAAAGAAGTAAGCTTACTAATTACCATTCATAGCTTGATTAAAGATATTAAATTTTCATTATAGCAGCAATGGTCATTAAACTAGCACAGAATAGTAAAGTAGTACAGAAAAAGTACAGAATAGTAGTTCAAGCATTAAATTTGCATTACAATGGCCCTGTAAATGTGGGCC